>NC_069500.1:1355706433-1355856433 GCF_027579735.1 Bombina bombina
ATATATATATATATATATATATATATATATTCTAGTTTTATATTATGATATGCACTCACCGGCCACTTTATTAGGTACACCTGTTCAATTGCTTGGTAACACAAATTGTTAATCAGCCAATCACATGGCAGCAATTCGATGCATTTAGGCATCTAGATATGGTCAAGACGACTTGCTGAAGTTCAAACCGAGCATCAGAATGGGGAAGGCGGGAGATTTAAGTGACTTGGAACGGGGTATGGTTGTTGGTGCCAGATGGGCTGGTCTAGGTATTTAAAAAACTGCTGATCTACTGGGATTTTCACGCACAACCATCTCAATCCAGTAGCGCACCTTTGGGATCTGGTGGAACGGGAGATTCACATCATGGATGTGCAGCCGACAAATCTGCAGCAACTGCGTGATGCTATCATATCAATATGGGCCAAAATGTCTGAGAAATGTTTCCAACACCTTGTTGAATCTATGCCACAAAGAATTAAGGCAGTTCTGAAGGCAAAAGAGGGTCCCACCCAGTACTAGCAAGGTGTACCTAATAAAGTGGCCGGTGAGTGTAAATCATATGGGTGGCCAAAAGTTTATGGCTCCTAAATTTATGAACTGACTCCTAGATTTTGAACAAATTTGTAGATTAGTAGTAGGGGATAACTAAAATTATATGGGTGGGTCACTTGGGCTTGTAATCTTCCACTGTTTTTATGTTTTTAGTATTTGCAGTTTTTGTAACCAGAGTTTTGCGTGTTAGTTTCTGTTTTATATTACAGCATAGTCAGCTGTTTGCTTTGAGGTAGCACGCCACTCTGACCAGATGGTTTCCTCTTGATCATGCCGTGCGGAAAGAACTCCACAAACCAAATAAAATTATAGTTCGGCAAAAAAAAACATTGCACTAGAGGATTCTTGTGCAATGCCACCCCCTTGGTCCAGTTTATCTAATTGCGCTAGAACAGGGAATGTAAATCACCTTAAACAATTGATTGTTGGGGTGATTAATCTCACTACCTCATAGATTAAGAGGCAAAAGAAGCAGTTTCTGCTTCTTAAAGATACTTAACCCAATTTTTTACTTTAATAATTCAGAGAGAGCATGCAATTTTAAGCATCTTTCTAATTGACTCCTATTATCAATTTTAATTTGTTCTCTTGCTATCTTTATTTAAAAAGCAGGAATGTAAAGCTTAGGAGCTGGTCCATTTTTGGTTCAGAACCTGGGTCATGCTTGTAAGCAAGCGCTATCTATTGTGCTGAACCTAAAATAAGCCCGCTCCTAAGCTTTACATTCCTGTTTTTTAAATAAAGATAGTAAGGGAATGAAGAAAAATTGATAATAGGAGCAAATTAGAAAGTTGATTAAAATTGTCTGCACTGACTGAATCATGAATGAAAAAAATTGGGTTTAGTATCCCTTTAAGTTGCAGCAGGCTTGCTTATGAGAACCTGCCCCATATAATTGAAAAAGCTGCAAATGTAGCTTAAAGGGACAGTCTAGGCCCTAAAAAACTTTCATGATTTAGATAGAGCATGTAATTTTAAACAATTTTCCAATTTACTTTTATCACCAATTTTGCTTTGTTCTCTTGGTATTCTTAGTTGAAAGCTTAACCTAGGAGGATCATATGCTAATTTCTTAGACCTTGAAGGCCACCTCTTTTCAAAATGCATTTTAACAGTTTTTCACCACTAGAGGGTGTTAGTTCATGTATTTCATATAGATAACTTCACATGCACGAGCACAGTGTTATCTGGGAGCAGGCACTGATTGGCTAAACTGCAAGTCTGTCAAAAGAACTGAAATAAAGGGGCAGTTTGCAGAGGCTTAGATACAAGATAATCACAGAGGTAAAAAGTATATTAATATAACTGTGTTGGTTATGCAAATCTGGGGAATGGGTAATAAAGGGATTATCTCTCTTTTAAAACAATAAAAATTCTGGTGTAGGATGTCCCTTTAATAAATTTAGACCTAAGAATTTTGTAAGAAAACACTTAAGTTGTTTGCTGTTTTACACACTCTGGGCCAGATTACGAATGGCGCACTAACAGTTATGCACAAGCAATATTGGGTTTGTCGCAGCTGTTGGCGTGTGTTGGATGTAGTGCTCCTATTACAAGTTGAAAGGAAATGTGATTGCTTGAGCGCAAATGGAGTTAACGCCAGTCAGAATAGCCGACGTCAGAGCTCTGGTTAAAGGGATTCTAAACCCAATTTTTTTTTTCATGATTCGGATAGAGCAGGCAATTTTAAGCAACTTTCTAATTTACTCCTATTATCAATTTTTCTTTGTTCACTTGGTATCATTATTTGAAAAAGCAGGAGGCATGAAAGTTTAGCAGCTGGGTACCACTTGCTTGATTGGTGGCTAAATGTAGTAAAGTAAACCTAAAAGGAAACTGATTTAATGAAAAAAAGCAAACAACGTACTTGTTTTCTTGCTAGAAATCCTTATTGTAGCCACTGCTTACAGCTAGACAAGAGCGCTACCATTACAGAACTTAGGTTTCATGGTCATATGAATTTTGCAGTTAAAGTCCTATACTGAATATAGGCAATCAATTAATTGCAGCTGTCTCCTTTTTACACTTCAAATGGAAAACTGCTCCTTTTGGGGTTGTGACATGAAGTAATAGACCCTGCACAAATTAAAGGGACAGTATACTATAAAATAGTTTTTCCCTTAATGTGTTTCCAATTACTTTTTTACCAACCCCAGAGTATAAAATGTATGAGAATTTGCTTTTTAATGTTTATTTGTGTATATGAAATAGCTGATTTTGTGCTTTTAAGCCACAACCTAATATAATGGGTTGAACTTGTAGGTATAATCAGATCTCATTACTTTATCACATTGTGTAAATATACCTGCTTCTTTATCTTATCTGTCTGTAAACCAAAGGCCAATACTTGGAGGAGAGAAGAATGGAAAATTAACATGTTGCTACATTATCTCTTCTATACACAGCTTATCTATAGCTTGGACCTGAGGCCACAAACTTTCAGAATAGGTGGGGATACCACAGGTTAATTAAAGGGACACTGAACCCAATTTTTTTCTTTAGTGATTCGGATAGAGCATGCAATTTTAAGCAACTTTCAATTTACTCCTATTATCAAATTTTCTTCATTCTCTTGCTATCTTTATTTGAAAAAGGAGGCATCTACACTTTTTTTTCGTTCAGACCTCTCTACAGCACTTTTTTTATTGGTGGATGAATTTATCCACCAATCAACAAGGACAACCCAGGTTGTTCACCAAAAATGGGCCGGCATCTAAACTTACATTCTTGCATTTCAAATAAAGATACCAAGAGAATGAAGAAAATTTGATAATAGGAGTAAATTAGAACGTTGCTTAAAGTCATGCTCTATCTGAATCACAAAAGAAAAAAAATTGGGTTCAATATCCCTTTAACTATTTCAAATGCCAATATAAGGGTAAAGGAAATACTTGTAAACAATTTTAATACACTCCAGCAGGTAAAGTAGGTCATTGGGAACAAATTAAAAGGGAGAAAATTTTTTGAGTAAAAAAAAAAAAAAAGTAATTTTAAAATCCTTTTTTTAAAGTGATAATACATATTCCAATGATTTCTATTAAGTATAACCCACTGTTTAGTGTTTTTTATTACAACAATCAGACAGTTTTCTGTGTTCTCCACAGTTGTTTTGCCAGCTGGGTGGCATTAGAAAGTAGCTGGGTGAGGGCAGTGTAATACTTTCTAATCTAATATGATAACATTGTCTGCTATTCAAAGCACACATAAATTGCATAATTTAACATAAATGTATTTAATGATATTAAATTAAAACATTTTAATATTATCTGATTTTAGCTTATTTTTGCCTAAAATTTTGGCCGGGTGGTGCTCCCACTAAAATGGTCTTGGGGAGAACACTGGTTTTATATTCCTTTAAAAAGGGGCCATCGTCATATTGTAGGTGGTGCCTCGTCGAGAGGGGGGTAGTCACGGGTGAAAAATGTGACATTGTTAGTGGTTGGGGGGCATGTTCGTAGGTAGGGCTAATATAGTCCCTTTAAGGACCACTAAATACAGCAGAATTGAATAATTAACAAATACAGAATAAAAGGTTAATGCAATAGCACTTACTTTGAATTGGAAATGTACACAAGATTATTTTCTGGCAAATTTCAAAGTTAAAGGGACATTAGTCATAATTAGACATCCATGATTTAGAAGACAGAGCATACAATTTTTAACAACTTTCCAATTTACTTTTACTATTATTTAATTAGCTTCCTTCTCTTGTTATCCTTTGCTGAAAGGTTTATCTAGGTAATCTCAGGAGCAGCAAAGGACCTAGGTTCTAGCTTCTGATTGGTGGCTGCATATAAATACTGATTGTCATTGGCTCACCTATGTTTTCAGTTAAAAAAACAGTAGTGCATTGCTGATCCTTCAACAAATTATACCAGGAGAATGAAACAATTTTGATAATAGAAGTAAACTGGAAAAATGTTTAAAATTGTATATTCTACCTAAATCATGAAAGAGAAAAATTTTGGGTTTTATGACCCTTTAGTTCAACTTTCATTCCCCTTGTATCATTTGACAGCCATCAGCCAATCACAAAATGTATATACTGTGCACGTTTGCACATGCTCAGTTGGAGCTGGAACCTCAGAAAGTGTGCATAAAAAAAGACTGTGGCCATTTTGATAATGGAAGTATGTAGGAATTTGTTTGTGTGTTTTTTTCTTTTCTTTTTTATTGCATGCTCTATCTGAATCACAAAACTTAAAATTGTTACAATCTACAGCTGTGTTCAGATAGAAGGCCAGACCTGGCAATCTGTGGCAATCCTGGAGGAAGTGGAGGCTACTCCATTTGTGCACACCCGCACGTGCCCCCCCCAGCCACAAAGAAGAAAAAAAATCAAAATCTGAATAAAATATATAATTTTTCCAATAGCCCCCTATTGGAAAAATTCTATTTATTTTGTAGCCACATTTTTTTTTTACATATTTAAACATGTAACCGCTAACATATGCCTGAGATGCGCCTCTCCATTAAATTTGCCTGCATGCGCGCTCCCAGCCTTCACCCATCCCCATACTCCCTTGATCGCACACTTCAGTCTGTGCGAGGGTGGGAGGTGTTAGTTTCCAAAGCCGAACAGACAGTGACTGACACAGTATACGCGTCATCACTCAGTCACATGATGACGCTTGACAAGCTCTTCCCATCCCAACGGCGCGAAATCTCATTGCGGAGATAGTCGTTGAGCTGAGAGGAGCTCAAATTATTTTGTGCAGCAGGTAGATCATTTTTTGAATTACACATTTACTTAGCTTAGCTCACCTCTGCCGCTCCTATACCTGTCTGAATTTATGTACTTTGCTGGCTGCTGCTATGCTTGGACGCAGCGCTTCAGGTAAGTGCGAGCTATGCTGCTAATAATGTTAACCTAACTTTCTGTGTGAGCTAGTGTTATATTTATTACTCGTCTCAGTCACACAGTCATTTTATTTCCTCTTTAAAGGACCTTAACTACTAACTAGCAAACAACTTATGAAAAAGCAATTTGACAGCACCGGGACACCTCTGTAGTCTGCATGCGGTTCTGTATATCTTACGAATCGTAACATATGCAGGACCGCATGCAGACTGCAGACAGAGGTGTCTCGGTGCTGTCAAATTGCTTTCTCATAAGTTGTTTGCTAGTTAGTAGTTAAGGTCCTTTAAAGAGGAAATAAAATATTTATAAATATACTTGGTGCCATGGCTGCCTCTGCCGCTACTTATCCTGGTGCTTCCCACATAAAATATTTGCATGGTCTGCCCTGAACATATTATTTGATTGGATGTGAATGTTAACTGCATTATGACCAAAGCAGTGATAACTTGGGCATGCTTTCATATTTTCATTTTACTAATTCTATTTAAATGGTGCTAAATGATTTAATTTTTAAGATAGTTATTGTTAGGTGTTGTTTTCAGGGGGGGGGGGGAGTGTCAGTTCAGGCCTAGGACTCGGGCACACCGTACCAGCTGGAACTGAATAGATTATCTGATAAGGATATCCTTAGAACAGACTCAGACCACGCAGCAATGATCTAAAACCATTCTGTTTATTGAAAGATACAAAGCATGTCTTATAGGCGACAGATACAGCATATGGGGTTAACATGATGACATGTTATGGCCGCGTCATATCATACCATATTTCATGAACAAAAGAAGCTTATTAAAATATATGAGAGAAAGAAGAGTATGAAGGAGTGTTTCTTATAACAGTAGCGAAAATACATCTGGGCCCATAGTTCAGCTCAAAGCAAAGTCGTTAGGCCATCTTACCTAGATAACGGACTTCCAGGCGCCTTGCCAGGAACATTTACAAGGCCAATAAAACTACTACAATTCTTACTAACATCAGCATATTTCTCACTATATAATAACTGCTATAATAAAAGCTTCTTTAGACAAGATGGTCCGGTTTTACAGACAAATATAAGATAAGGAACACAATAAAATATACTTATTATCTGAAATTCAACCCATTGCAATCAACTGTGTTTTGACAGCACAAATCCAGCTACTTCATATATACAAATAAACTTGCAAATGCAACTCCTCCCCTATATTTTATAACACCCCTTTATATTAAAACTTCTACTGAATTAATTTACTTGCAATAGAAACGGACCCAAATACTTTTAGATAAATTTAATGATATACCGCCTATAACCTTATTTTATCTTTTCCACTAACGCTGTGCACAAATCTTGCAAATACCACATACTTGAATCAACCTATTAATCTTTTTTCATTTACCAGAACATGACCGAAAGTCACACAAACATCCCCACATTCACAAAGCCCTTAATTAGTTCACTTGCAAAATCAATATATTGATATGCCGCAACAGGTGGACAGTTTTTTTATTTGCCAGGAGCATTTACAAGGCCAATAAAACTACTACAATTCTTACTAACATCAGCATATTTCTGCCGGTCTACTTTCAACAAGTTTAATTTATCTGGGATAAAATAACTTAAAGATGTTTTGACTAGGCCTTGATTTGAGACAAAAAAATATATTGGTTAATTAAAGGGACAGTCTACACCAGAATTTTTATTGTTTTGAAAAAAGATAGATAATCCCTTTATTACTCATTCCCCAGTTTTGCATAACCAACACAGTTATAATAATATACTTTTAACCTATGTGATTATCTTGTATTTTAGCCTCTGCAAACTGCCCCTTTTTTCAGTTATTTTGACAGACTTGCAGTCTAGCCAATCAGTGCCTGCTCCCAGATAACTTCACGTGCACAGTGTTATCTATATGAAATACGTGAACTAACACCCTCTAGTGGTGAAAAACTGTTAAAATACAATCTGAAAAAAGGTGGGCTTCAAGGTCTAAGAAATTAGCATATGAACCTCCTAGGTTAAGCTTTCAACTAAGAATACCAAGAGAACAAAGCAAAATTGGTGATAAAAGTAAATTGGAAAATTGTTTAAAATTACATGCTCTATCTGAGTCATGAAAGTTTTTATTTTGGCCTAGACTGTCCCTTTAACCCCTTAATGACCGGACCATTTTTCAATTTTCTTACCCTTAATGACAATGGCTATTTTTACATTTCTGCAGTGTTTGTGTTTAGCTGTAATTTTCCTCTTACTCATTTACTGTACCCATACATATTATATACCGTTTTTCTCGCCATTAAATGGACTTTCTAAGGATACCATTATTTTCATCATATCTTATAATTTCCTATAAAAAAAATATAAAATATGAGGAAAAAATTGAAAAAAACACACTTTTTCTAACTTTGACCCCCAAAATCTGTTACACATCTACAATCACCAAAAAACACCTATGCTAAATAGTTTCTAAATTTTGTCCTGAGTTTAGAAATACCCAATGTTTACATGTTCTTTACTTTTTTTGCAAGTTATAGGGCCATAAATACAAGTAGCACTTTGCTATTTCCAAACAACTTTTTTTCAAAATTAGCGCTAGTTACATTGGAACCCTGATATCTGTCAGGAATACCTGAATATCCCTTGACATGTATATATTTTTTTTTAGAAGACAACCCAAAGTATTGATCTAGGCCCATTTTGGTATATTTCATGCCACCATTTCACCGCCAAATGTCATCAAATAAAAAAAAAAGTTCACTTTTTCACAAATTTTGTCACAAACTTTAGGTTTCCCACTGAAATTATTTACAAACAGCTTCTGCAATTAAGGCACAAATGGTTGTAAATGCTTCTTTGGGATCCCCTTTGTTCAGAAATAGCAGACTTATATGGCTTTGGGGTTGCTTTTTGGTAAGTAGAAGGCCGCTAAATGCTGCTGCGCACCACACGTAAATTATGCCCAGCAGTTAAGGGGTTAAATTAGGTAGCTTGTAGGGAGCTTGCAGGGTTAATTTTAGCTTTAGGGTAGAGATCAGCCTCCCACCTGACACATCCCACCCCCTGATCCCTCCCAAACAGTTCTCTTCCCTCCCCCACCCCACAATTGTCCCCGCCATCTTAAGTACTGGCAGAAAGTCTGCCAGTACTAAATAAAAGGAGTTTTTATTTTTTTTAATAAAAAAAAATAAAATGTTTTAGCTGTGATGGACTCCTGCCTTAGCCCCAACCTCCATGATCCCCCCCCCCCAGCAATCTAACCCTCTCCCCTACCTAATTGCCGCCATCTTGGGTACTGGCAGCTGTCTGCCAGTACCCAATTTGCCCCCCAAAAAAGTGTTTTTATTATTATTTTTTATTACCAATTTATTTTTTTCTGTAGTGTAGCAGCCCCCCACAATACCCCAACCCCCTCCCCCTCCCAGATCCTCATATATATATATATTTTCCCCCCTCTTCCCACTCATTGGTGTCAGTGTGGGTAGGTAATCGCGCGTGCGCGCGCACGCGCACGCGCATGCGCGTCCCCGCACGCTCCCGGCACCCGGCGTGCACATTGCACTTACAGGAGCCGGATGCCGGGTAGCGATGGGCCGCCCACCCGCCTCCCAGTTGCGCTCCCACCCACCAACGAACCGGCCGCATCGCTACCGGTGCAGAGAGGGCCACAGAGTGGCTCTCTCTGCATCGGATGCTTTCTAAGGGTATTGCAGGATGCCTCAATATCGAGGCATCACTGCAATACCCTGAGAGCTGCTGGAAGCGATTGCGATCGCTTCCAGCACTCTCTTAGACAAGTGACGTACCAGGTACGTCCATTGTCACTAACTGCAAGTTTTTGCAGGACGTACCTGGTACGTCACTTGTCATTAAGGGGTTAAAGTATTCTATAGCTTGGTATGGTGTTGTCCTGTATTGAGTTATGCAGGTGCGTCCATACAGCCAGTATGGTATTTCTAGAAAAAAAAGTTATTTATAATATGTTTATTAAAGAAAGAAAAAAGAAATGAATGATTGACATTATATTGTGAAATGTTGTCTTATATTATGTGGCTTTATTTTTTTAGTGTTCTTTTCTGGAAAATCATAGTACAAGCCGCTGGAACTGTTCATCTGTGCTGATAAGCTCAGCATCCATTAACCCAGGCAGTTTTAGCTGCCAAGTTTTATTCAAGACTTACATTTATAGACAAGCAGCTAGTGTGCATAAGGGAGGCAATTTACCTGTTATTAAGCTAAGGACTCTATTATGAACTATATTATAATTGCATATACACACACACACGTGGTTTGGGTAATGTACCTGCTTTTTTAATCAAAATAAAATAGCAATGTGGGATCCTGATGCCCTGGATAGACCTATATTTTTATGGCAGTTGTGTTATCTATCATATACACATAGTTTTACATTTAAAGGGACAGTCTAGTCCAAAATAAACTTTCATGATTCAGATAGGGCATGTAATTTTAAACAATTTTCCAATTTACTTTTATCACCAATTTTGCTTTGTTCTCTTGATATTCTTAGTTGAAAGCTTAACCTATAGGAGGTTCATATGCTAGTTTATGTGTTTCATATAGATAACACTGTGCTCATGCACGTGAAGTTACCTGGGAGCCAGCACTGATTGGCTAAACTGCAAGTCTGTCAAAAGAACTGAAATAAAGGGGCAGTTTGCAGAGGCTTAGATACAAAATAATCACAGAAGTAAAAAGTATATAAATATAACTGTGTTGGTTATGCAAAACTGGGGAAGGGATAATAAAGGGATTATCTATCTTTTAAAACAATAAAAATTCTGGTGTAGACTGTCCCTTTAAGGCGCAGGACTTTATTTCAAGGGGTGGGGTTTAGTGCACCACCATCTTCAAAATTCACCAGCCGCCACTGCCTGGAGGTATGCTATATGACATTTCTACAAACTTTGATATGTCCCTTAAAGGGACGCTAAAGTCAAATTAAACATGCATGATTCAGATAGAGCATGCAGTTTTAAGACACTTTCTATTTTACTTCCATTATCGATTTTTGACCAGTTTTTCTATATGCACACTTTCTGAGGCACCAACGTCTACTGAGCAATGTGCTCCAGTTCAGTGTATACATATACTAGTTTGTGATTGGCTGATGACTGTCACATGATATGAGGGAGACAAATAAAAAACAAAATCTGCTTGTTTTGAAACTCATAGTGTTATTGCATTGTCTTTTTTATTATATACTTGTTAATCATTAAATTGTACTGTATTTTAAGGGACAGTACGCTGTAAAATTGGTTTTATATTAATGTATTTTCAATGACTTGTTAAACCAGCTGCACAGTATACAATGTATGATAAGTTGCATTCTCAGGTTTATTTGTGTATATGAAGTAGCTGGTTTTGTGCTTTTAAACTACAGCCTATTACAATGGGTTGAGTTTCAGGTAATATCATATATCATTATGTTCTCCTTTTTATGCACACAAATTGCTTCCTTGTCTCATATTTGTCTGGAAAACCAAAGAGCAATACTTAGTGAGAACAATAAAAAATTATCATTTCTCTTGTAAGGTGTATCCAGTCCACGGATCATCCATTACTTGTGGGATATTCTCCTTCCCAACAGGAAGTTGCAAGAGGATCACCCACAGCAGAGCTGCTATATAGCTCCTCCCCTAACTGCCATATCCAGTCATTCTCTTGCAAGCTTTCGACATAGCTGGAGGTAGTAAGAGGAAAGTGGTATAATATAGTTAGTTTTTGCTTCAATCAAAAGTTTATTGTTTTTAAATGGTACCGGAGTTGTACTATTTTATCTCAGGCAGCATTTAGAAGAAGAATCTGCCTGCGTTTTTCTATGATCTTAGCAGAAGTAACTAAGATCCACTGCTGTTCTCACATATGTCTGAGGAGTGAGGTAACTTCAGAGGGAGAATGGCGTTCAGGTTATCCTGCAATAAGGTATGTGCAGTTTAAGTTTTTCTAGGGATGGAATTTGCTAGAAAAAAGCTGCTGATACCGGATTAATGTAAGTTAAGCCTAAATACAGTGATTTAATAGCGACTAGTATCAGGCTTGCTATCAGAGGTATATACTCTGATTAATGTGCAATATAAAACGTTTGCTGGCATGTTTAATCGTTTTTATATATGCTTTGGTGATAAAACTTATTGGGGCCTAGTTTTTTCCACATGGCTGGCTTGATTTTTGCCTAGAAACAGTTTCCTGATGCTTTCCACTGTTGTAATATGAGTGGGAGGGGCCTATTTTAGATTACAGACAGAGACATTCAGCTTCCCTCAGCAGTCCCCTGCATGCTTTAGGACATCTCTGAAGGGCTCAAAAGGCTTCAAAAGTCATATATTGAAGAAGGTAAAGCCACAGTGGAGCTGTGGCAGTTGTGACTGTTTAAAAAACGTTTTTTTCAATTTGTTAATCCGTTTTTTGTATTAAGGGGTTAATCATCCATGTGCAAGTGGGTGCAATGCTCTGCTAACTTGTTACATACACTATAAAAATTTTGTTAGTTTAACTGCCTTTTTTCACTGTTATTTCAAATTTTAGCAAAATTTGTTTCTCTTAAAGGCACAGTAACGTTTTTTATATTGCTTGTTTAACTTGATGTAAAGTGTTTTCCAAGCTTGCTAGTCTCATTGCTAGTCTGTACAAACATGTCTGGCACAGAGGAAACTACTTGTTCATTATGTTTAAAAGCCATGGTGGAACCCCATATGAGAATGTGTACTAAATGTATTGATTTCACTTTAAACAATAAAGATCAGCTTTTATCTTTAAAAAATTTATCACCAGAGGATTCTGGCAAGGGGAAAGTTATGCAAACTAAATCTCCCCACGTGTCAGACCCTTTGACTCCCGCTCAAGGGACTCAAGCTAAAATGGCGCCAAGTACATCAAAAACACCCATAGCGATTACTTTGCAGGACATGGCGGCAATCATGGATAATACCCTGTCAGCGGTATTAGCCAGACTGCCGGAATTCAGAGGAAAGCGCGATAGCTCTGGGGTTAGACGTAGTACAGAGCACGCAGATGCCTTAAGGCCCATGTCTGATAATGCGTCACAATATGCAGAAGCTGAGGAAGGAGAGCTTCAGTCTGTGGGTGACATTTCTGATTCGGGAAACCTGATTCAGATATTTCTACTTTTAAATTTAAGCTTGAGAACCTCCGTGTATTGCTTGGGGAGGTGTTGGCTGCTCTGAATGACGCCTGTTTCTGACGCCGTTGTTCATTTGACTAAACTAACGGCTAAGAATTCTGGATTCGCCATCCAGGCGCGTAGGGCACTATGGCTTAAATCTTGGTCAGCTGACGTGACTTCAAAGTCTAAATTACTTAACATTCCCTTCAAGGGGCAGACCCTATTTGGGCCTGGTTTGAAGGAAATTATTGCTGACATTACTGGAGGTAAGGGTCATACCCTTCCTCAAGACAGGGCCAAATCAAAGGCCAAACAGTCTAATTTTCGTGCCTTTCGAAACTTCAAGGCAGGTGCAGCATCAACTTCCTCTGCTACAAGACAAGAGGGAACTTTTGCTCAATCCAAGCCGGGCTGGAAACCTAACCAGTCCTGGAACAAAGGCAAGCAGGCCAGAAAGCCTGCTGCTGCCTCTAAGACAGCATGAAGGAACGGCCCCTATCCGGTAACGGATCTAGTAGGGGGCAGACTTTCTCTCTTCGCCCAGGCGTGGGCAAGAGATGTTCAGGATCCCTGGGCGTTGGAGATCATATCTCAGGGATATCTTCTGGACTTCAAAGCTTCCCCTCCTCAAGGGAGATTTCACCTTTCGAGATTATCTGTAAACCAGATAAAGAAAGAGGCATTCTTACGCTGTGTGCAAGACCTCCTAGTTATGGGAGTGATCTGTCCAGTTCCACAGTCGGAACAGGGACAGGGTTTTTATTCAAATCTGTTTGTGGTTCCCAAAAAAGAGGGAACCTTCAGACCCATTTTGGATCTAAAGATCTTAAACAAATTCCTCAGAGTTCCATCGTTCAAAATGGAAACTATTCGGACCATCCTACCTATGATCCAGGAGGGTCAGTACATGACCACAGTGGATTTGAAGGATGCTTACCTTCACATACCGATTCACAAAGATCATCATTGGTTCCTAAGGTTTGCCTTTCTGGACAGGCATTACCAATTTGTGGCTCTTCCCTTCGGGTTAGCTACAGCTCCAAGAATCTTTACAAAGGTTCTGGGATCGCTTCTGGCGGTCCTAAGACCGCAAGGTATATCAGTGGCCCCTTATCTGGACGACATCCTGATACAGGCGTCAAGCTTTCAGATTGCCAAGTCACATACGGACATAGTTCTGGCATTTCTCAGGTCACATGGGTGGAAGGTGAACGAGGAAAAGAGTTCTCTATCCCCACTCACAAGAGTCTCCTTCCTAGGGACTCTGATAGATTCTGTAAAAATTAAGATTTACCTGACAGAATCCAGGTTATCAAAGCTTCTAAAATCTTGCCATGTTCTTCATTCTATTCCGCGCCCTTCGGTGGCTCAGTGTATGGAAGTAATCGGCTTGATGGTAGCGGCGATGGACATAGTGCCATTTGCGCGACTACATCTCAGACCGCTGCAACTATGCATGCTCAGTCAGTGGAATGGGGATTACACAGATTTGTCCCCTCTGCTAAATCTGGATCAAGAGACCAGAGATTCTCTTCTCTGGTGGCTATCTCGGGTCCATCTGTCCAAAGGTATGACCTTTGGCAGGCCAGATTGGACAATTGTAACAACAGATGCCAGCCTTCTAGGTTGGGGTGCAGTCTGGAATTCCCTGAAGGCTCAGGGATCGTGGACTCAGGAGGAGAAACTCCTCCCAATAAATATTCTGGAGTTAAGAGCAATATTTAATGCTCTTCTAGCTTGGCCTCAGTTAGCAACCCTGAGGTTCATCAGATTTCAGTCGGACAACATCACGACTATGGCTTACATCAACCATCAAGGGGGAACCAGGAGTTCCCTAGCGATGTTAGAAGTCTCCAAGATAATTCGCTGGGCAGAGACTCACTCTTGCCACCTATCAGCAATCCATATCCCAGGTGTTGAGAACTGGGAGGCGGATTTTCTAAGTCGTCAGACTTTTCATCCGGGGGAGTGGGAACTCCATCCGGAGGTGTTTGCTCAATTGGTTCATCGTTGGGGAAAACCAGAACTGGATCTCATGGCGTGTTGCCGGAACGCCAAGCTTCCTTGTTACGGATCCAGGTCCAGGGACCCAGAAGCGGCACTGATAGATGCTCTAGCAGCGCCTTAGTTCTTCAACCTGGCTTATGTGTTTCCACCGTTTCCTCTGCTCCCTCGACTGATTGCCAAAATCAAACAGGAGAGAGCATCAGTGATCTTGATAGCGCCTGCGTGGCCACGCAGGACCTGGTATGCAGACCTAGTGGACATGTCATCCTTTCCACCATGGACCCTTCCTCTGAGACAAGACCTTCTACTACAAGGTCCTTTCAGTCATTGATACCCTTATACAGGCACGAAAGCCTGTCACCAGCAAAATCTACCATAAGATATGGCGTAAATACCTTTATTGGTGTGAATCCAAGAATTACTCATGGAGTAAGGTTAGGATTCCTAGGATATTGTCCTTTATCCAAGAAGGATCAGCTAAATCAGCTAGTTCTTTAAAGGGACAGATTTCTGCTCTGTCTATTCTTTTGCACAAGCGTCTGGCAGGCTTTGGTTAGAATTAAGCCTGTGTTTAAACCTGTTGCTCCCCCATGGAGCTTAAACTTGGTTCTTAAAGTTCTTCAAGGGGTTCTGTTTGAACCCCTTCATTCCATTGATATCAAACTTTTATCTTGGAAAGTTCTATTTTTGATGGCTATTTCCTCGGCTCGGAGAGTCTCTGAGTTATCTGCCTTACAATGTGATTCTCCTTATCTGATTTTCCATTCAGATAAAGTAGTTCTGCGTACAAAACCTGGGTTTTTACCTAAGGTAGTTTCTAACAAGAATATCAATCAAGAGATTGTTGTTCCATCATTGTGTCCTAATCCTTCTTCAAAGAAGGAACGCCTTTTACATAATCTGGACGTGGTCCATGCTTTAAAGTTTTACTACTAAAGATTTTCGCCAAACATCTACACTGTTTGTTGTTTACTCTGGACAGAGGAGAGGTCAAAAAGCTTCGGCAACCTCTCTTTCTTTTTGGCTTCGGAGCGTAATTCGCTTAGCCTATGAGACTGCTGGACAGCAGCCCCCTGAAAGGATTACAGCTCATTCTACTAGAGCTGTGGCTTCCACCTGGGCCTTTAAAAATGAGGCTTCTGTTGAACAGATTTGCAAGGCGGCGACTTGGTCTTCGCTTCATACCTTTTCAAAATTTTACAAATTTGATACTTTTGCTTCTTCGGAGGCTATTTTTGGAGAAAGGTTCTACAGGCAGTGGTTCCTTCCATTTAAGCCTGCCTTGTCCCTCCCTTCATCCGTGTACTTTAGCTTTGGTATTGGTATCCCACAAGTAATGGATGATCCGTGGACTGGATACACCTTACAAGAGAAAACATAATTTATGCTTACCTGATAAATTTATTTCTCTTGTGGTGTATCCAGTCCACGGCCCGCCCTGTCTTTTTAAGGCAGGTCTAAATTTTAATTTAAACTACAGTCACCACTGCACCCTATGGTTTCTCCTTTCTCGGCTTGTTTCGGTCGAATGACTGGATATGCAGTTAGGGGAGGAGCTATATAGCAGCTCTGCTGTGGGTGATCCTCTTGCAACTTCCTGTTGGGAAGGAGAATATCCCACAAGTAATGGATGATCCGTGGACTGGATACACCACAAGAGAAATAAATTTATCAGGTAAGCATAAATTATGTTTTTATTACTTAACTATCCTGCACCCCGCCGAGAGTGTAATTCCCTCTGCTGGCTGTGTTTGCATAGGGTTATCACTAGCCTAGACTCCAGTATATTATACAATTGAATACACTCCAGCAGGTAAAATGGATCATTGGGATCAATTTAAAGGGAAGAATATATTTGGATGAGCAGTCATATAAGGCTACCTAGGTATGCTCTCATAGATAGGTGCTGCATTTCTTAGACCAAAATATCTAAGATGGGCAGTGAGGTGCATATGTGTTTGAGAGAATGGGTGGATGGTATGCCTTGTGTTAAACTTGTATGAACTGTAGGTTAGAATTAAATGGACACTCAAAATTAAACTTCAAGATTCAGATACAGCATGCAATTTTAAACAACTTTCCAATTTACTTCAATTAAAGGGACAGTCAACCATAGAATTGTTATTGTTTTAAAAGATAGATAATCCCTTTATTACTCATTCCCCAGTTTTGCATAACCAACACAGTTATATTAATGTACTTTTTACCTCTGTGATTACCTTGTATCTAGGAACCTTCTTCCAGCCCCCTGATCACATGACTGTGACTGTTTATTATCTATTGTCTTAAATTTTGCATTGCTTTGTGCTAACTCTTAATTAACCCCCTGTGCCTGAACACAGTGTTATCTATATAGCCTACGTGTACTTTCTGTCTCTTTGTGTTGAAAAGAGATTTAAAAAGCATGTGATAAGAGGCAGCCCTCAAAGGCTTAGAAATTAGCATATGAGCCTACCTAGGTTTAGTTTAAACTAAGAATACCAAGAGAAAAAAGCAAATTTGATGATAAAAGTAAATTGGAAAGTCAATTAAAATTAAAAGTCCTATCTGAATAATGAAAGTTTAATTTATACTTGACTGTCCCTTTAACAAAATGTGCACAAACTTTTTATATTTACACTTTTTGAGTCACCAGCTCCTACTGAGCATGTGCAAGAAGTCACAGAATATACGTATATGCATTTGTGATTGGCTGATGGCTGTCACATGATACAGGGGGAGGGAAATAGACTTAACTTTGCAATTTATTTTAACAAAAATCTGCTACTCATTTGAAGTTCAGACTAAGTGCTATTGCATTGTCTTCTTATCATGCATTTGTTGATTATGCAAATCTACAGTGTTGACTGGTCCTTTAATGTGTCATGTGTAGGCAGATCTGGATATTTTAAAACAAGACAGATTGGTTTGAGTTATACAGTATAATCATTTATGCAAAGCTATGCTAATTAACACTTCCTGTATTTTTTTCCCCCAAATAAAATTGTATCCAATGACACACCTAAGTGATTTATGTGTACCTGTGGTATCTCATGGTTGTTGTTATTAATATAATTATTATTGGGATTTCTGAACTACATAAAAGCAATATTACACAATTAATGCTAAGTAAAACAGCATTTTTTTCCCCTTAGCCCTAATTTTGTTTGTGACATCCCACTGTGTTCAGAACCCCTGGTTATTGATTGCTGGTTTCTAGTTGAGTATATTTGAGTGGGATTTGTGTTGCACATAGGAAATGTAATCCTGTTTCATTCATTTGTAAATTGAATGTCTTTCATGTGACATTTGCATTTTCCCTCACAGGATGTGTAGTTAATTTGATAAAGTACTGATATTTTTTTAGAGTTAGGGTTAGTGATATGTGGAATGGTGGAAGATAGCAGAACTGTAATCATGTCTTTTCCACTAAAAAATATATTGCTTAAAGCAACAGTCTAGTGAAAATGAATCTTTCATGATTCATATAGGACATGCAATTTTAATCATTCCAAAATACTTTTATCATCAAATTTGTTTTGTTCTCTTGGCATTCTTTGTTGAAAACTAAACCTAGATAGACTCATATGCTAATTTCTAAGCAATTGAAGGTCGGCTCAGTGCATTTTGACATTTTTTTTACAGCTAGATAGCCCTAGTTTATGTGTGTCATATACATAACATTGTGCTCACATTTTTGGAGTTACTTAGGAGTCAGCACTGATTGGCTAAATGTAAGTCTGTCAAAAGAACTGAAATAAGGGGGCAGTCTGCAGATGCTTAGATACAAGGTAATCACATAGGTAAAAAGTATATTAATATAACAGTGTTGGTTATGCAAAACTGGGGAATGGGTAATAAAGGGATTATCTATCTTTTTAAACAATACACATTCTGGAGTAGAATGTCCCTTTAAGTAGGGATTAGTGTACAGACAGAGGATGGAGGTGCTGACACTATCTATTGTTATAAGGGTAACGGATCTACATGTGCATTCAGAATCAGACGTTAAACATGTGTTATTCATTAAATTTGTCTGAAAACAATAAGGGTTTCAAACAAAAGAACTAGCAAACCAATGCTTGCAACCCCCCCAAAAAACTTATTCATGTGGTTAAAAAGAGCCATGAAACCCATAATTTGTCTTTCATGATACATTATGCAATTTTAAACAACTTCCTAATGTACTCTCATTATCAAAATGTCTTTGTTCTTTTGGTATCCTTTGCGACAGGGCTCGACAAACCCAGGAGCCTGGTAGCCACTGGCTCCCTGAATTTTACCCCTGGCTCCTAACTTTTTGGGTTATTCTCCATATATCTATATACAAATCCAACAGTCTGGCTCCTAAAAATATGCCTGGCTCCTAAATATTCTTACTGGCTCCTAATTTTTAAACACATTTGTCAAGCACTGCTTTGCAGAAAGCATGCAGGTAAGCTCAGGAGGGTGCACGTGTTTGCAGCATTAAATGGCAGTTTTGCAAGAATGTTATACATTTGCAAGAGCACTAGAAGGCCTGACCCCATGTTTTATTCAGGGCATGACACATCTTGTGACCCAGAAAGTCACAGCTCCTATCCTTTATACAGTAAGGCAGCTCCGTGGCTTCTAACATAGTAACATAGTAGACGAGGTTGAAATAAAGACCGAAGTCCATCAAGTTCAACCTAAAACTGCTTGGCTGGCTCATTGGTTTATCACACTTCACTGGTTTCTTCTCTAGTCTTGATCTGTAACCCATATAGTTCCCCTAAGTCAAATTTGATTAGACTAAATCTATTCATTGTAAATGCACAGAATTTTTTTTTAAATGTAGAATGTTTAGTTATATGTAGTTAATCAACTTTGTAATATGCTTTCATTATTTATTTTGCCCCCTTTTATGTAATTGTACCTCTTTGAAACATTTTGGATTTTTAATTCTCAGAATTTAAAGGCTAACTCTGCTACATTTCTTTCTCTAATTGGCTTCAGATGACAACAGCTGCCAAAACAACTTAATTTATACTAAAATAATGACCGTGGCTAGCTTTGTCCTCTGTAGAATCAAGCCTAGAGTGTCTCCTCCAGATAACTCAAATGGTGGGTGGAATGTGGCAATTAAAAAGCAATCTGAATTTGTTTTAAAACAGTTTAGACTGATATTTTAGTCTACAGGGAGTGCAGAATTATTAGGCAAATGAGTTTTTTGACCACATCATCCTCTTTATGCATGTTGTCTTACTCCAAGCTGTATAGGCTCTAAAGCCTACTACCAATTAAGCATATTAGGTGATGTGCATCTCTGTAATGGGAAGGGGTTTGGTCTAATGACATCAACACCCTATATCAGGTGTGCATAATTATTAGGCAACTTCCTTTCCTTTGGCAAAATGGGTCAAAAGAAGGACTTGACAGGCTCAGAAAAGTCAAAAATAGTGAGATATCTTGCAGAGGGATGCAGCACTCTTAAAATTGCAAAGCTTCTGAAGCGTGATCATCGAACAATCAAGCGTTTCATTCAAAATAGTCAACAGGGTCGCAAGAAGCGTGTGGAAAAACCAAGGCGCAAAATAACTGCCCATGAACTGAGAAAAGTCAAGCGTGCAGCTGCCAAGATGCCACTTGCCACCAGTTTGGCCATATTTCAGAGCTGCAACATCACTGGAGTGCCCAAAAGCACAAGGTGTGCTATACTCAGAGACATGGCCAAGGTAAGAAAGGCTGAAAGACGACCACCACTGAACAAGACACACAAGCTGAAACGTTAAGACTGGGCCAAGAAATATCTCAAGACTGATTTTTCTAAGGTTTTATGGACTGATGAAATGAGAGTGAGTCTTGATGGGCCAGATGGATGGGCCCGTGGCTGGATTGGTAAAGGGCAGAGAGCTCCAGTCCGACTCAGACGCCAGCAAGGTGGAGGTGGAGTACTGGTTTGGGCTGGTATCATCAAAGATGAGCTTGTGGGGCCTTTTCGGGTTGAGGATGGAGTCAAGCTCAACTCCCAGTCCTACTGCCAGTTTCTGGAAGACACCTTCTTCAAGCAGTGGTACAGGAAGAAGTCTGCATCCTTCAAGAAAAACATGATTTTCATGCAGGACAATGCTCCATCACACGCGTCCAAGTACTCCACAGCGTGGCTGGCAAGAAAGGGTATAAAAGAAGAAAATCTAATGACATGGCCTCCTTGTTCACCTGATCTGAACCCCATTGAGAACCTGTGGTCCATCATCAAATGTGAGATTTACAAGGAGGGAAAACAGTACACCTCTCTGAACAGTGTCTGGGAGGCTGTGGTTGCTGCTGCACGCAATGTTGATGGTGAACAGATCAAAACACTGACAGAATCCATGGATGGCAGGCTTTTGAGTGTCCTTGCAAAGAAAGGTGGCTATATTGGTCACTGATTTGTTTTTGTTTTGTTTTTGAATGTCAGAAATGTATATTTGTGAATGTTGAGATGTTATATTGGTTTCACTGGTAAAAATAAATAATTGAAATGGGTATATATTTGTTTTTTGTTAAGTTGCCTAATAATTATGCATAGTAATAGTCACCTGCACACACAGATATCCCCCTAAAATAGCTAAAACTAAAAACAAACTAAAAACTACTTCCAAAAATATTCAGCTTTGATATTAATGAGTTTTTTGGGTTCATTGAGAACATGGTTGTTGTTCAATAATAAAATTAATCCTCAAAAATACAACTTGCCTAATAATTCTGCACTCCCTGTATAGCAACACACCAGAAATGTCTTGTAATTTCAAGTGAAACCAAAGCAATGTTGATGGAATTTGATGTGCCAGATGGGTTTATCAGATATCATGTGTTACAATTCCTCAGGAAACGGCTGAACGTTTGGAACTGAGACATGTGACTGAGGCTCACAGTGTGTGTATTTATAAGAAATTCTCTACACCCCATCTGACATGCGTGACAAATGTGTCCTTTTAGAACATTTCTATTTATATATTTATATTGGACTCCAAAATGTAGCAGTTAATTAAACTGAGCTCAATAATTACTATGCTTGTACCTCATTAAAGTGCCACTAAATTACTGCTGATGTAATCAAAGTAAAGATTAGCCGAGAATAATATAAGAATTGGCACTGAGAAGTGAGCAAGGTGCAATTTAAAGGGATAGTAAAATCCAAAATTCTCTTTTATGATTCAGATAGAACATACAATTTTAAACAACTTTCCAATTTAATTCTATTATCAAATTTTCTTCATTCTCTTGTTATCCATTGCTGAAGGGACAGTGCACTATTGACAAGAAGCTGAAAATATCTATTTAGCCAATCACAAGATACACATGTGTGCATTCACCAATTACCAACAGCTCCCACTAGTGTATGATATGTGCGTATTCATTTTTTAACAAGGGATACTAAGAGAACGAAGCACATTTTGAAAATAGTGAGTAAAGGTAAAAAGTAAATTTAAAAGTGTCTTAAAATGACCTGCTCTATCCATTTAAGTTCTGTGAAGTAGAAATTGCTCGATTTCCGAGATAAATTACATGAAAAGGGGGGAAAATAAATATTGAAAATGTATTGCAAAGCTGTTTCATTATATATAACTAAATGTGTTATATACATATCTAAAGGTGCTTACTGTCGCTTTAAATGGATTGGAAAGAGTATGACACTTTAAACAACTTTCTAATTTACTTTTTTTATCAATGTTGCTTACTTCTCTTTGTTAAACAGTAACCTTAGGTGAGCTCAGGAGTGCTCACGTGTCTTTAGTCATCTGGCAGTAGTGTTGTGCAACATTATTCTTTTGCAGGGTTATACAATGTTGAAAACACTGCTGCTATAGGCTTTTAGATCTGTGCACACTCGTAAGCTCTTGTCAGCCTACCTAGGTTTACTCTTCAACAAAGGATACCTAGAGAACGAAGCAATTTTGATAATAAAGTAAATTGGAAAGTGGTTTAAATTGGCATGTTCTGTCTGAATCACTGAAGCACAAATGAATTGCATCATTTTACTTAAAGGGACATTCCAGACAAAATTGAAATCCACATGGATGCATTTCAGTTTTGAATAGAAGCATTTTTGTAATATGCATGTATTAGCAAACCTGCTTCTAGTAAAAGCTATAGCTGGTTCAAAAGTGTATTTAAATATGCACCGTGCACCAGCATTTTATACACAACACATTCTCAGAGAGCCTAAGGTGCTTGTACCATCTGGTAATGACTCAATGTGTTAATTGCTGACATGATACAGGCCCCACTTGTGCTCTGAGCAGCTGCAGTACGTAAAATGCAGGTGCACTGAAATTAATAGTGGTCCGCCCCAAGAAGTAGCTAGGGACAGTATACCCTAAAGATTTCTCCCTTTTACTTTGTTCCCAATGATCAATTTTCCTGCAGTAGTGTATTAAAGGGACACTCAAGTCAAAATTTAAACTTTTTATGATTCAGATAGAGCAGCAATTATAAACAACTTTCCAATTTGCTTCCATTAACAAAATGTGCAGTCTTTTTATATTTACACTTTTTGAGTCACCAGCTCCTACTGAGCATGTGCAAGAATTCACAGCATATATGTACCTATCTGAATCATCAGAGTTTAATTTTGACTTAAGTGTCCCTTTAGCCAATCACAACATGTATATACTGTGTACTTTTGCACATACTCGGTAGGAACTGAAGCCTCAGAAAGTGTGCATATAAAAAGCATGTGCACATTTTGATAATGAAAGTTGTTTTAAATTGTGCTTTATCTGAACCAAGAATCTTCCATTTTGACTCTAGTGACCCTTTAGATTGTTTACAAATAGATCCTTTATCTTTATATTGGTATTCAAAATAGCTGCTTTGCTCTGGTATCCCACCCTATTCTGACAGTTTCTATACTTAAGAATAGTGTAAAGGGGGGGCGGAGCCTGCACTCATTGCGGCAAGACACGTTTTGGTGAAGCTCTCTGAGCCTGAATCTCTTTTTATGTGCTAATTATAGTAAAACTTCTATATTTGCTGACCTGAAACAGAAATCTGTTAAAGAGAACGGATGGGCTCTAGGAGTGGAGAATTTGACGGACCCTTTGCCTATGTTCCTTGAGTCAGCTACGCTACAGGCCTATTTTCAGGACCGGACGCCATTTCTGTAGCTACGCAGTACCGTGTGGATCAGGAGTGGACCCTGTATAGGTTTTGGAGTGTAGGTCTGGGGCTGCCGAGATATTACCCCCCCCCCCCCGAACTCCGGGGTTACGATATCCTCTTGCAGGATAACAGCTGCACACCTTGGGCTACCAAAGCTGTTGCAGACTGCCACTTTGCATTCAGACATTAAACCGGACAGCGGTGGACTGATAATTGGCGGGGAAGTAGCATGGAAGATATAATGAGTGCTGTGGACCAGTGGAAATATGAGATAAAATCTCTCCTCAGGAGCCACTTGCAGAGCTAGAGCTGGAATTGCGCCTGATCCTGGAGCTGCCGATTTCCCCGGGTCCCCTACATAGATCAGATCCACAAGGGGAGACCAAATCAAAGGGAGGTCCGACAGTTGCACCAGTACTGAGCGCTTTCTCAAGGCCGACAATTACAGCAGCCCTCTACCAAGAGGTTAGTGCCCCCACTCACTTGTGCACTATATCTTTGCGACCGAAACCGCCTGTGGGCCACACACAGTCTTTAGATGAGGAGCGCAGATCACTGACTACTAGCCAACATAAGAAGCCATTGCCAGTGTTACCGCCGCGGAAATCTAAGTAAGTAAGAAGCCAATACCACTGGAGATATCGGCACCCCGTTACGGGATCAGAGGCACAGACTTCAGAGACTTCTATCCCGGCATTTAAGCTGATAACCTTCCAGCCCTCTTGGCACCTCCACGTTAGGCCCTTCCTGTTTCATTACGGGCCAACTCTGAACAGAGGGGACTTGAGTTGCAGAGCTTCGGCTCCTGACAGGTCCGATGGCAATGTGTTCCAGCTTTTCGACCCTGGGGGCATAACATGACTCTCAGGATTGGGGTTTGCAGCCGTTACTTGAGTGAACATAATAGAAAGCCCCAGACTGTGACATGAGCTCGGCATGCTAGGATTGTTTGTTATTCTTAGGGGCTACGTATCAATAAGTTTTCCCCATAAAGGCAGTTTGCTGTGGAGCCCCCCTTGGCAAGATTGCACTCTCTATGGAGCCGCAGGCTGAACTGATCCTCCATAGGTTGTTAAAATGCTGGGACGAAACTCTTTCAGACTGTTTAATGCACTGGGTGAGATGCTCCGGTATCGAATAACTTATAGAGTAATGTACATCTTGCTCGTATATATTTATATTTGTTTCTGTGGTTTCCCATGCTTTGTACCTAGCATTCTAATTTTTATATGTTAAACTTTATGTTCCACATGTTGTTTGTACTATCGTAACCGCTATTAGATGTCAGACCCACCCTTCATGAACACAGATTTAATGCTGTCACTATACCTCCAGCTTGAGGCAGTTAGGTCTGTCTATCTACTATAGCAAGGTAACCCTCCCTTCCTCTTTTTAATGCACAGCTACAGGTAGTCACCTATTATTTATTCATAACTATATTTGGAGACCTATCTTGCTAATTACCTGTGGTACACCATCCTAGTTAGACTCTTGCTCAGACCTGCTGTGCACTATATCCCAATGAGCTATCTATCTCCATCACTGTTACACAGTCGCTAGTGTATAGTTTATTTAGAGCTGGAGGTCATGGACAGCCATTATTTTGTTATTATCTATATAATCAGTATTAGGGGTTATTGTCCATGTCCGGTATATTGTCCCATAGTTGGCTCTGCATACTACAAGTGACGCTAAACTGTTTCCATCACTGTACAAAAGCTAGCTTTCACAGTTCTAAGCCCAAAAGTGGCTAAAGTCCAACCTACCTTTCCTCCATTAAAAAATACTAAACTATAAGAGGGTCCAAAAGTGGCCTGCTAGTACATTAGGAGGTATATATTCTTATAAAAAATGAGGTTTCTCTTAAGATTTGCATACTGCTGTCTCTTATGAAGCTATGACAATACACCAATATTATTCTTACTTGTGTGGGGCGCGCACTGTAACTACATGTACATTTGTACTCTTCCTTGCATATTATATTGTATTTACTTCTGTGTCAGTATGACAAATTTCCATCTGCTATGTAATTGTTGTTTATTCCTCAATAAAAAAAAAAAAAAAAAAAAAATAGTGTAAAGAAAAGCTGTGTAAATATAGTCAGAAGAAAAAATTATACTCCCAATGGGAGGTGGAAGAGATAAGTAATAAAATAATTGTCAGTTGTTCTCTCACAGGGTCCAATGATCAAAAGTTTACAAGCAAGTGGTGCAATTATCAAAGAAAATGGGTTGTCCTTTACAAGTGGTGAGACGTTTGCCATGTAAATAATGAGAGCTCTGTGCTATGTGAAAACTCCAGACGGAGGCCAAGTGTATGTTTAAACTTTAATATTGTGTCTAATACAAATGCTGTGTTACCTAAATGTGCTGTTCTTTTTGTATTCATAGGGTTTTCCTTTCAGAGTAATTAGTGTTTTGAGTATTTTTTAATAAAAGCTCACGATGGGTCATGGCCATATTTAGCTGCTACCCACTGCATGATAAGTAATGTGGAACGGTGTTGTGGACACCGGTGATGTCTTATTATGTTTAATGGCGACCGGGAGCTGTTTTAACCCACTTGTTGTTTTTTTTATCCGGTATGGACTGTTACAGGACAGTAAGCTATCGGTTTATTTAATCATACTGTTTTTGGGCTCCAATGCACTTGTGGCTATATAACAGTTCTAGTGAGGGTTATATACCGTCAATCCTTTGCCATATTTAGCTGGCGTTACGCCCACGAGGGGCGGAGTTCACACAGAGCGCCAAAGTAATGGGCGCCAAGACCGCAGCTTCCTCCTTACTACTGTTTGTCACGGAAGTAGAGGACTTTGATTGTGGAATAGCAATAGGTTACTTCCGGTTTCGGAAGTCCTGACACTGTTGTTCGTCGTTTTTGAGCATAATGTAAAGAGCCAGTCTTACATGGGGCACAGTACTTTAGTGTCATAAAAGGTTCCCTGCTTGTCTGTGTCAGGTCATCCGTTGACTTGGGATGACAGTACTCATATTTACTCGTCATTTTACATTTAAAGAGATAGTATTGTATTTTCATGTATTAAATGGTTGTTCTACATTCTGTTTCTAAAAGCATATGCTGTTAACAGTCTGTTAACAGTCTGTTGTGATTGGAGTGGGAGGGCCCTTGTTTTAGCGCCTTGTTACGCAGTTAAAATTATTGCACAGTCTTTCTGCTTCTTCCTCCTTGATCCAGGACGTCTCTAGAGAGCTCAGGGGTCTGCAAATTTCATTTGTGAGGGAGGTAATCAGTCACAGCAGATCTGTGACAGTGTGCTGACTGTGATTAAAAGCGTTAAATCTTAATTGATATCTGTTTTATCCGTTTTGGGTATCGAGGGGTTAATCATCCTTTTGCTAATGGGTGCAATCCTCTGCTAATAGTACACTTCTTAAGAATTGTTTAATTATATCTGTATTTTTGAAGCGCTGCAGCATTTTATATTTCTTGTAAAACTTATTGAAAGTGATTTCCAAGCTTGTTAGTTTCATTGCTAAGTCTGTTTTAAACATGTCTGATTCAGAGGAAACTGTTTGTTCATCATGTTCAAAAGCCAATGTGGAGCCCAATAGAACGATGTGTACCAATTGTATTGATATTGCTTTGAATAAAAGTCAATCTGTACCGATAAAGAAGCTATCACCAGACAATGAGGGGGAAGTGATGCCGCCTAACTCTCCTCACGTGTCAGTACCTGCGTCTCCCGCTCGGGAGATGCGTAGGATTGAGACACCTAGTACATCTAGGCCCTTACAAAGCACTTTACATGATATGGCTAATGTTATGAAAGAAGTATTATATAATATGCCCGAATTAAGGGGCAAACGCGATAGCTCTGGGTTAAGGACAGAGCGCGCTGATGACACGAGAGCCATGTCTGATACTGCGTCACAATTTGCAGAACATGAGGACGGTGAGCTTCATTCTGTTGGTGACGGTTCTGATTCGGGGAGACCGGATTCAGAAATTTTAAATTTAAGCTTGAGAACCTCCGTGTGTTACTAGGGGAGGTATTAGCGGCTCTGAATGATTGCGACACGGTGGCAATTCCAGAGAAATTGTGTAGGTTGGATAGATACTATGCGGTACCGGTGTGTACTGACGTTTTTCCTATACCAAAAAGACTTACAGAAATTATCAGTAAGGAGTGGGATAGACCCGGTGTGCCTTTTTCCCCTCCCCCGATATTTAGAAAAATGTTCCCTATAGACGCCACCACACGAGACTTATGGCAGACGGTCCCTAAGGTGGAGGGAGCAGTTTCTACGTTAGCCAAGCGTACCACTATCCCGGTGGAGGATAGCTGTGCTTTCTCAGATCCAATGGATAAAACATTAGAGGGTTATCTTAAGAAAATGTTTGTTCAACAGGGTTTTATATTGCAGCCTCTTGCATGCATTGCGCCTGTCACGGCTGCAGCGGCATTCTGGTTTGAGTCTCTGGAAGAGGCGATTCGCACAGAGCCGTTGGATGAGGCCTTGAGCAAAGTTAGAACCCTTAAGCAAGCTAATGCGTTTGTTTCAGATGCCGTAGTACATCTAACCAAACTTACGGCTAAAAATTCCGGATTCGCCATACAGGCGCGCAGAGCGCTCTGGCTTAAATCCTGGTCAGCGGATGTAACTTCCAAGTCTAAACTACTTAACATTCCTTTCAAAGGGCAGACCTTATTCGGGCCCAGCTTGAAGGAAATTATTGCTGACATTACGGGAGGTAAGGGCCACGCCCTTCCTCAGGACAGGGCCAAACCAAAGGCCAAACAGTCTAATTTTCGTGCCTTTCGTAACTTCAAGGCAGGAGCAGCATCGACTTCCTCCGCTCCAAAACAGGAAGGAACTACTGCTCGTTACAGACAAGGTTGGAAAGGCAACCAGTCATGGAACAAGGGCAAGCAGGCCAGAAAGCCTACTCCCGCCCCTAAGACAGCATGAAATCAGGGCCCCCTATCCAGAGACGGATTTAGTGGGGGGCAGACTTTCTCTCTTTGCCCAGGCTTGGGCAAGAGATGTGCAGGATCCCTGGATGTTAAAGATTATATCTCAAGGATACCTTCTGGATTTCAAATCCTCTCCTCCACAAGGGAGGTTCCATCTTTCGAGGTTATCGACAAACCTAGTAAAGAGAGAGGCATTTCTACAATGTGTACAAGACCTCTTAATCATGGGGGTGATCCACTCAGTTCCGCGATCGGAACAGGGACAAGGATTTTACTCAAATCTATTTGTGGTTCCCAAAAAAGAGGGAACCTTCAGACCAATCTTGGACTTAAAGATCTTAAACAAATTCCTAAGGGTACCATCGTTCAAGATGGAAACCATTCGAACCATCCTACCCATGATCCAAGAGGGTCAATATATGACCACGGTGGACTTAAAGGATGCTTACCTTCATATACCGATTCACAAAGATCATTATTGGTACCTGAGGTTTGCCTTTCTAGACAGGCATTACCAGTTTGTGGCTCTTCCCTTCGGGTTAGCCACGGCCCCGAGAATTTTTACGAAGGTTCTGGGCTCACTTCTGGCGGTACTAAGACCACCAGGCATAGCGGTGGCTCCGTACCTAGATGACATTCTGATACAAGCGTCAAGTTTTCAGAATGCAAAGTCTCATACAGAGATAGTTCTAGCATTTCTGAGGTCGCATGGGTGGAAAGTGAACGTGGAAAAGAGTTCTCTGTTACCACTCACACGGGTTCCTTTTCTATAGATTCTGTAGAGATCAAGATTTACCTGACGGAGTCCAGGTTATCAAAGATTCTCAATGCTTGCCGTGTCCTTCATTCCATTCCAAGCCCATCGGTAGCTCAGTGCATGGAGGTAATCGGCTTAATGGTAGCGGCAATGGACATAGTGCCATTTGCGCGCCTGCATCTCAGACCGCTGCAACTATGCATGCTCAGTCAATGGAATGGGGATTACTCAGATCTGTCCCCTTTGCTAAATCTGGACCAGGAGACCAGAGATTCGCTTCTCTGGTGGTTGTCACCGGTTCATCTGTCCAAAGGAATGACCTTTCGCAGGCCAGATTGGACGATTGTAACAACGGATGCCAGCCTTCTAGGCTGGGGAGCAGTCTGGAATTCCCTGAAGGCTCAGGGATCGTGGACTCAGGAGGAGAAACTCCTCCCAATAAACATTCTAGAATTAAGAGCAATATTCAATGCTCTTCTGGCTTGGCCTCAGTTAGCAAAGCTGAGGTTCATCAGATTTCAGTCGGACAATATCACGACTGTGGCTTACATCAATCATCAAGGGGGAACCAGGAGTTCCCTAGCGATGTTGGAAGTCTCGAAGATAATTCGCTGGGCAGAGTCTCACTCTTGCCACCTGTCAGTGATTCACATCCCAGGCGTAGAGAACTGGGAGGCGGATTTCCTAAGTCGCCAGACTTTTCATCCGGGAGAGTGGGAACTTCACCCGGAGGTATTTGCTCAACTGATTCGTCGTTGGGGCAAACCGGATCTGGATCTCATGGCATCTCGCCAGAACGCGAAGCTTCCTTGTTACGGATCCAGGTCCAGGGACCCGGGAGCAGTGCTGGTAGATGCATTAGCAGCCCCTTGGGTTTTCAACATAGCTTATGTGTTTCCACCATTTCCGTTGCTACCTCGGCTGATTGCCAGGATCAAACAGGAGAGGGCATCGGTAATTCTGATAGCGCCTGCGTGGCCACGCAGGACCTGGTATGCAGACCTAGTGGACATGTCGTCCTGTCCTCCATGGTCTCTTCCTCTGAGGCAGGACCTTCTAATTCAGGGTCCTTTCAACCATCCAAACCTAATTTCTCTGAGGCTGACTGCCTGGAAATTGAACGATTGATTCTATCAAAGCGTGGGTTTTCGGATTCGGTTATTGATACATTAATACAGGCTCGGAAACCTGTGACAAGAAAAATTTACCATAAGATATGGCATAAATATTTATATTGGTGCGAATCCAAGAGTTACTCATGGAGTAAGGTTAGGATTCCTAGGATATTAGCTTTTCTACAAGAGGGTTTAGAAAAGGGTTTATCCGCTAGTTCGCTAAAGGGACAGATTTCAGCTCTGTCTATTCTTTTACACAAACGTCTGGCAGAGCATCCAGACGTCCAGGCCTTTTGTCAGGCTTTGGCTAGAATTAAGCCTGTGTTTAAAGCTGTTGCTCCTCCGTGGAGCTTAAACTTGGTTCTTAAAGTTCTTCAGGGTGTTCCGTTTGAACCCCTTCATTCCATTGATATTAAGCTTTTATCTTGGAAAGTTTTGTTTTTGATGGCTATTTCCTCGGCTCGAAGAGTCTCTGAGTTATCTGCCTTACATTGTGATTCTCCTTATCTGATCTTTCATTCAGATAAGGTAGTTCTGCGTACTAAACCTGGGTTTTTACCTAAGGTTGTTTCTAACAGGAATATCAATCAAGAGATTGTTGTTCCATCATTATGTCCTAATCCTTCTTCAAAGAAGGAACGTCTTTTGCATAATCTAGACGTGATCCGTGCTCTGAAGTTCTACTTACAGGCAACTAAAGATTTTAGAAAAACTTCTTCTCTGTTTGTCGTTTACTCTGGACAGAGGAGAAGTCAAAAGGCTTCGGCTACCTCTCTCTCTTTTTGGCTTCGTAGCATAATACGTTTAGCCTATGAGACTGCTGGACAGCAGCCTCCTGAAAGAATTACAGCTCATTCCACTAGAGCTGTGGCTTCCACCTGGGCCTTTAAGAATGAGGCCTCTGTTGAACAGATTTGCAAGGCTGCAACTTGGTCTTCACTTCATACTTTTTCCAAATTTTCCAAATTTGACACTTTCGCTTCTTTGGAGGCTGGTTTTGGGAGAAAGGTTCTACAGGCAGTGGTTCCTTCTGTTTAATGTTCCTGCCTTGTCCCTCCCATCATCCGTGTACTTAGCTTTGGTATTGGTATCCCATAAGTAATGGATGACCCGTGGACTGAACACACTTAACAAGAGAAAACATAATTTATGCTTACCTGATAAATTTATTTCTCTTGTAGTGTGTTCAGTCCACGGCCCGCCCTGTCTTTTTTTAAGGCAGGTTCTAAATTTTAAAATTATAACTCCAGTCACCACTGCACCTTATAGTTTCTCCTTTCTCGTCTTGTTTCGGTCGAATGACTGGATATGACATGTGAGGGGAGGAGCTATAAAGCAGCTCTGCTTGGGTGATCCTCTTGCAACTTCCTGTTGGGAAGGAGAATATATCCCATAAGTAATGGATGACCCGTGGACTGAACACACTACAAGAGAAATAAATTTATCAGGTAAGCATAAATTATGTTTCTCCAACATAGGTGTGTCCGGTCCACGGCGTCATCCTTACTTGTGGGATATTCTCTTCCCCAACAGGAAATGGCAAAGAGCCAGCAAAGCTGGTCACATGATCCCTCCTAGGCTCCGCCTACCCCAGTCATTCTCTTTGCCGTTGTACAGGCAACATCTCCACGGAGATGGCTTAGAGTTTTTTAGTGTTTAATATATCTGTTGGTGTGAATCTAAAGGATTCCCTTGGGACAAGGTTAAGATTCCTAAGAGTCTATCCTTCCTTCGAGAAGGATTGGAAAAAGGATTATCTGCAAGTTCCTTGATGGGACAGATTTCTGCCTTGTCTGTGTTACTTCACAAAAAGCTGGCAGCTGTGCCAGATGTTCAAGCCTTTGTTCAGGCTCTGGTTAGAATCAAGCCTGTTTACAAACCTTTGACTCCTCCTTGGAGTCTCAACTTAGTTCTTTCAGTTCTTCAGGGGGTTCCGTTTGAACCCTTACATTCCGTTGATATTAAGTTATTATCTTGGAAAGTTTTGTTTTTGGTTGCAATTTCTTCTACTAGAAGAGTTTCAGAATTATCTGCTCTGCAGTGTTCTCCTCCTTATTTGGTGTTCCATGCAGATAAGGTGGTTTTACGTACTAACCTGGTTTTCTTCCAAAAGTTGTTTCTAACAAAAACATTAACCAGGAGATAGTCGTGCCTTCTCTGTGTCCGAAACCAGTTTCGAAGAAGGAACGTTTGTTGCACAATTTGGATGTTGTTCGCGCTCTAAAATTCTATTTAGATGCTACAAAGGATTTTAGACAAACATCTTCCTTGTTTGTTGTTTATTCTGGTAAAAGGAGAGGTCAAAAAGCAACTTCTACCTCTCTCTCTTTTTGGATTAAAAGCATCATCAGATTGGCTTACGAGACTGCCGGACGGCAGCCTCCTGAAAGGATCACAGCTCCTTCCACTAGGGCTGTGGCTTCCACATGGGCCTTCAAGAACGAGGCTTCTGTTGATCAGATATGTAGGGCAGCGACTTGGTCTTCACTGCACTCTTTTACCAAATTTTACAAGTTTGATACTTTTGCTTCTTCTGAGGCTATTTTTGGGAGAAAGGTTTTGCAAGCCGTGGTGCCTTCCATTTAGGTGACCTGATTTGCTCCCTCCCTTCATCCGTGTCCTAAAGCTTTGGTATTGGTTCCCACAAGTAAGGATGACGCTGTGGACCGGACACACCTATGTTGGAGAAAACAGAATTTATGTTTACCTGATAAATTACTTTCTCCAACGGTGTGTCCGGTCCACGGCCCGCCCTGGTTTTTTAATCAGGTCTGATAATTTTTTTTTCTTTAACTACAGTCACCACGGTATCATATGGTTTCTCCTATGCAAATATTCCTCCTTAACGTCGGTCGAATGACTGGGGTAGGCGGAGCCTAGGAGGGATCATGTGACCAGCTTTGCTGGCTCTTTGCCATTTCCTGTTGGGGAAGAGAATATCCCACAAGTAAGGATGACGCCGTGGACCGGACACACCGTTGGAGAAAGTAATTTATCAGGTAAACATAAATTCTGTTTTTTTATTAGGTCATTACTGCTGTTTCCTTGGTGTGCAGTCATCCTTTGTGACTTAGGATGGAACTGCAGCACACAGCACTAGAGTGTCCTTTAAGATGTAAGGGGGATTAAACCTCTTAACTTCGCATATTCAGTTATAAAATTTCTGATATTTCCTTGCAGAGTGCCAAGTCGGCGGCTAAGAGTTCATGATTTTCCATCTTAGCTTGTAGTACCTTAAGGAGTAGTTCTTTTTGGAACTGGTTGACCATTTCAGGTGGTTCCGTAGCAATCTTTGGAATTGCTACAGTTCAGTGTACAAACTTTTTATTAAAGCTGCAGTGTAACTGTTATAATACTGCCTGAAACAGTACACATTATTTCTGTGATAAAATTAATATATCAGCATTTGTAATATGCTGTGTTGAGTACAAATATGGTGCCATAGGACTGAGGTCCAATAAACAAACCAAGTCCATTTGGAGAATCGCCTAGTTTTGAAACAAGGATAAGCAATCCAAGAAGTCCGCTGCTACTACCATGAAGGGCGGCCCCCGATCCGGGACCGGATCTAGTAGGGGGCAGACTTTCTCTTTTTTTTGTCCAGGCTTGGATAAGAGACGTTCAGGATCCCTGGTAACTAGAAATCATGTCTCAGGGGTATCAGTTGGAGTTCAAAAAAAAAAAAAAAAGTTCCTTCCCCAGAGGAACGTTTTCTTCTTTCATGGTTGTCTGTAGATCAGATAAAAGAGAGGCGTTCTTACGTTGTGTAAAAGACCTCTCCTCATTGAGAGTAATTTGTCCCGTTCCGATACAGGAACAGGGGCAGGGGTTTTACTCAAATCTTTTTGTTGTTCCCAAAGAGAGGGAACGTTCCGACCTATTTTAGAGTCTAAACAAGTTTCTCAGAGTTCCATCCTTCAAGATGGAGACTATTCGGACAATGCTTCCATTGATCCAGGAGAGTCAATGTATGTCTTCCTTGGACTTAAAGAATTCATATCTTCATATTCCTATCCACAGAGATCATCACAAGTTCCTGAGGTTTGCCTTTCTGGACAAACATTTTCAGTTTGTGGCCCTTCCTTTCCGACTGGCCACGGCACCCAGGATTTTCACAAAGGTTCTAGGGTCTTTGCTGGCAGTTCTCAGGCCGCGGGGCATTGCAGTGACGCCTTATCGGGACTATATTCTGATCCAGGCGTCGTCTTATCAGCTGACAAAGTCTCATAATGACATGGTTCTAGCCTTTCTAAGGACTCATGGGTGGAAGGTGAATCTAGAGAGTTCACTAATTCCACAAACGAGGGTTCCTTTCCTGGAAACTCTAATAGACTCTATATCCATGAAAATCTCCTTGGCCATCAGTTGCTCAGTGCATGGAGGTAATTGGATTGATGGCGGCGGCAATGGACATCATTCTGTTTGCTCGTTTTCATCTCAGACCTCTACAACTGAGCATGCTCAGACAGTGGAATGGAGATTATGCAAATTTGTCTCCTCAGATAGATCAAGAGACTCTCTTCTTTGGTGATTGTCGCAGGATCATCTGTCCCAAGGGACGTGCTTCCGGAGACCCTCATGGGTGATAGTGACAACGGACGCCAGTCTATTAGGATGGGGTGCAGTCTGGAATTCCCTGAAGGCTCATGGTGTGTGGACTCGGTTGGAGTCTCTACTTCCAATCAATATTCTGGAGTTGAGAGCAATAGTCAATGCGCTTCAGACTTGGCCTCAGTTGGCTTCGGCCAAATTCCTCCGATTTCAGTCGGACAACATCACGACTGTGGCTTACATCAATCATCAGGGAGGAACAAGGAGTTCCTTAGCGATGACAGAAGTATCCAAGATAATTCGGTGGACGGAGGCTCACTCTTATCTGTCAGCAATCTACATCCCAGGAGTGGACAACTGGGAAGCAGATTTTTTGAGCAGACAGACGTTTCATCCGGGGGAATGGGAACCCCATCCGGAGGTCTTTGCCACCCTGATTCTCAGATGGGACAGACCGGAGCTGGATCTTATGGCATCTCGTCAGAATGCCAAGCTCCCGAGATACGGATCCAGGTCCAGGGATCCTCGGGACGAACTGATAGATGTCTTGGCAGTGCCGTGGTCGTTCAACCTAGCTTATGTATTTCAACCGTTTGCTCTCCTTCCCCGGGTAATTGCTCGGATCAAACAGGAGAGGGCTTAGGTGGTTCTCATCGCTCCTGCGGGGCCTCGCAGGACTTGGTATGCAGATCTGGTGGACGTGTCCTCTCTGCCACCGTGGAAGCTTCCATTGAGGCAGGACCTTCTCATTCAGGGACCCTTCCAACATCCGAATCTAGTTTCTCTGCAACTGACTGCTTGGAGATTGAACGCTTGATTTTATATAAGCGAGGGTTCTCTGTTTCGGTCATTGATACCTTGATCCATGCACGTAAGCCTGTTACTAGAAAGATTTACCATAAGAGATGGAGTTTGAATTTAGTTCTTAAAGGTCTTCAAGGGGTTCCGTTTGAACCTATGCATTCCATAGATATTAAATTATTATCTTGGAAAGTTTTAATTTTGGTTGCTATTTCTTCTGCTCGCAAAGTTTCTGAGCTTTTAGCATTACAATGTGATTCTCCTTACCTTATTTTTTGTTCCGATAAGGTGGTGTTACGTACCAAACCTGGTTTTCTTCTTAAGATTGTTTCCAACAAAAATATTCAGGAAATTATTGTTCCTTCATTATGTCCTAATCCTTCTTCTAAGAAGGAGCGTCTATTAAATAACTTGGATGTGGTCCGTGCCCTGAAGTTTTACTTGCAGGCAACTAAAGAATTCCGTCAATCATCTTCATTATTTGTTGTTTTCTCTGGAAAACATAGGGGTCAGAAAGCTACGGCTACCTCTCTTTCTTTTTGGTTGAAGAGTATCATCTGTTTTGCATATGAGACTGCTGGACAGCAGCCTCCTGAAAGAATTACGGCTCATTCTACTAGGGCTGTGGCTTACTCATGGGCATTCAAAAATGATGCTTCTGTTGAACAGATTTGCAAGGCTGCAACTTGGTTGTCTCTTCACACTTTTTCAAAATTTTACAAATTTGATACTTTTGCCTCGTTCAAGGCTGTTTTTGGGAGAAAGGTTCTTCAAACAGTGGTGCCCTCCGTTTAGGTTCCTGTCTTGTCCCTCCCTTTCATCCGTGTCCTACTATAGCTTTGGTATTGTATCCCATAAGTAAGGAGGAAATCCGTGGACTCGTCATATCTTGTAAAAGAAAAGGAAATTTTTTCTAGGACAGGTCTTTATTTTTGTTAAACTTCAGTCACCTCTGCACCTTGGCTTTTCCTTTCTCTTCCTAACTTTGGTCGAATGACTGGAGTGGGAGGGAAGGGAGGAGCTATATATACAGCTCTGCTGTGGTGCTCTTTGCCTCCTCCTGCTGACCAGGAGGCGATATCCCATAAGTAAAGATGAAATCCGTGTACTCGTCATATCGTTAAAGAAATAAATTTATCAGGTAAGCATAAATTTACTTTTTTAAAAAAATACTATTAAAAACACGGGCACTTTCATTCATCAAAGTTTACAAAGCAGCCGTTTTGTTAAAAAAATTACCTTTTTTTTTTTCTTCTTTTCACTGCTACAGCAGCTTTCCCCACATAGAGATCCTCTATTCACACGTCAGCAATGACTAATCTTGCTTCCTCCAATCACAGCTTTCCCCCCAGGGTAGTCATTGCCTGAGGCCATGCTGTGATCGGAGGAAACCAGATTAGTCACTGCTGATGTGTGAATAGAGGATCTCTATGTAGGGGAAGCTGCTGTAGCAGTGAAAAGTAAAAAAAAGGTAATTATTTTAACAAAACGGCTGCTTTGTAAACTTTGAATGAAAGTGCCCCTGTTTTTAATAGTATTTTTAAAAAACGGGCTTTCATTCACCAAAGTTCACTTTAAGCAACTTTCTAATTTACTCCTATTATCAATTTTTCTTTGTTCTCTTGCTATCTTTATTCGAAAAAGGCATCTAAGTTTTTTGGTTCAGGACTCTGGACAGCACTTTTTTATTGGTGAATGAATTTATCCACCAATCAGCAAGAACAACCCAGGTTGTTCACCAAAAATGGGCCGGCATCTAAACTTACATTCTTGCATTTCAAATAAAGATACCAAGAGAATGAAGCAAATTTGACAATAGGAGTAAAATAGAAAGTTGCTTAAAATTTCATGCTGATCTGAATCATGAAAGAAACATTTTGGGTTCAGTATCCCTTTAAGAGGCCCCTTGCATTAGTGGAGAGTTAACAAAGATAAATATCCCACCTTGGTGATATTGGCAAAACCCTACTTATGCATCTCAGGCACCTCAACACTATCTGAGCGCCTCTTCTCTGCTGCAGGCAAAATAGCTTGCAAAAAGAGAGCCAGCCTCAGCCAGGAGCGTGTGGTCATGTTGTCATTTTTGCATTTTGAATGCAAAGTTTCTGAGAGTGAATAACAGAATGTTATACATAGTTATAGTCTACCTCTTTGTAGTTCTACCTCTTTTGAAACAGTTCCGTGTTTTTTTTTTTTTTGTTTTTTTTTTTGTGTTTCGCTTGATTGTCCAATTTTTTTTTTTACATTTTTTTTAACCGGTAGCAGAACACATTTTTTTTTTTTATTAAAGACATAAAGAGGCAATAAGGTTACATACATATTATCTCAATGTCACAATAATGTATAGAGATGCAAAATTATACATATTCTAAATCTGCAGGCATACTTATGAAACAAGTCAAATGTCAACAATAATTGTACTATGTAATTTATAATATGGAAATAAAGAGTGATACTCATTCATGTGTTCCTTATTTTTTTATAAAGCAGCGAAACAAGTTTTATTATGTATAAGTGATATGATAAAATTTGAATTATTGGATCTAAAACCTTAGACTTAACTTATAAGTAGTGCTGATCAGTCTCGTTGAACTAGGTAGGGAAGATAAAGTCAGCATTATATTAAAATTTAAGAGCTGCGAATAATAGCATGTGTCTACCTTATTTTTTATAAAGCAGCGAAACAAGTTCTGTTATGTGCAAGTGGTATAGTGAAAATTAAATTATTGGGTTCAAGACCCTAAAACCCAACTTATAAGTGATGCTGATCAGCCTTGCTGAGCTAGGTAAGGATGATAAAGTCAACACTATGGTAAAATTTAAGAGCTACACATAAAAGGGTAGTTAGGGTTGCGGTATGGGCAAGATAAACCGCTTAAGCAGTCCTCCTAATCTAGGAGGCTCATTATATGGCGTGGTGGGGAGGTGAACGTTTAAGTATGGTAGGTAACGACATATTATATCCATGTATGAAGTCTTGTGAGTGTATGAGTTACTAGGAGAAAGGTAGAAATAAGTTGACTGCACACTGGGCTGATGGTACATTTAGGATGTTGCGAGGAAGTAGACCCTAAATAAAAGTAATATTAATGCAGGACCAGCCTGCATCAGAAGCATATCAGGGACTTTGAGATAAAGCTATGTATCACAGTATAGCTATGGCCACAGCATTAGGTTATACATTTTGCATGCTGTATCACACACTAAAAACACAGAATAACAACAAAACTTAACCCTAAAAACAGACAATATATTAAAAGGAAACAGATGCAGTTGTTAATGAAAGCACAACTAAGTGCATCCCCTACAGTTCCGCCAGCTACGCGTTTGTGTATAGCAGTAGAGATAGGCTTAATTATTTTGGGGATTATAGAGCTTGTCAGTATACTATGCAGCCACATTTATATCATAAGTGTCACTTGAGGGTCTAGGGTAATTTAATATAGAGTCCCCACATATAAAGATTAAAGTTAACTTACTATATGATCTTGAGTGACTACTCTGGCGGCAAGCAGTCTGTTGTAATGTGTAGGAGAATGATGGCGTATCGCTATATAATAAGAAAAGAAAAAGCCATTCGAGGTGACGGTGACAGACAAGCGCATATAAAAATTGGCAGGTAATTAGTTTAGTCAAGGGAAGTAGTGCAACACAAATTCTATGTTGGGCTGTGTAATTTTAGCTGCAGAGAATGCCCTTAAAAAGGTCCCTTCTTTAACTGATATCATTCCTAGTAGACCTATACCTTGGTAAGCATATTTTGCTATTTAACATGTCTCAATAAAATACTTATAAACTAAGCCATAGATAGCACAGGGTCCATATTTTGCTAACTAATATATCTCTCAATAGAATACTTATGAACTCAACCAAGAAGTAACACAAGGTCCATATAACCTTGCAGAAAGGTAAATGTACCCCGGCTTGTTTTAAACTATGCCAGATCTAATCCATTCCTGTATGGGCTCTGGTAGCAACCGTAGTTCTTTGGCATTATGCAGTGGAAGATAGTGTGGTTGTCTTACTGTCCTTTGGACAGGCTTATTGTTAGGGTGTGGGACACCTTCCAGTAGAAACTGTCCAAACTTTATGGGTCTGCTAAAGTGAAGTGGCAACGCACCACAAACAGGGGAAATCAAAGGCAAAAGAGGTAAAACACTGTCCATTTCTACTGGGTCTGATCCAGTTCGTGTGGATGCTCGAATGTATAGTTCTCCATGCTAACATCTAGGCGTTGTGGTGTGGCTGAGGGAGAGGCGTGCACTTGTCGGGTTAAATAGCCATCTATCCCTGGCGGCCCGGATGGATAATGGTAGTCAGGGTTCGGTGTAGGGGAACGGTCTGAATTCAACTCATAGGTAATTGTAGAAGGTGTCGGGAGTAAATGTAGTACAGACCTGTGATCGCCTATAAGCAGAAGGAATTGATGCGTAGTTAGCTTTAGAATAGCTGATTCCCAAGATGCGGTTGCTTCCATGTTGCCTGGCTACAATATGTTGTCTCTCTAGCGATCCTGCACTGAAATATCCTTGTGTCGGCTGAGAAGGCAGCGTAGTTTTCTGCCATCCACCGTCCCCACACTCAAGCCCCTTTCAGGATAGGTTATTGTGGTGGGTTAAGTCCCACACAGCTGCTGTTAAGCAGTTTCAAGGCGTCTGGGCTAGTTTTATAGCCCCTGATAGTAATGAAGGAGTGAGAGTCAGTTTAACCAAGATGGCTGCCGGTTTCACCCAGTCACCGCTCAGTCTCCACAGGCCTCAAGCTCCTCAAAAACGCGCAGCTCTCCGCCGCTTCCAGGGCCAGATGTCCAGATTAAGGTTAACAGGCAAATTTAGGAGACTTAGGCTGTCTTTTATGGGAGGTGATCGGTGTTGGATAAAGATTTGGTTGGATCTCACAGAATGTGGGACCGCTCACCTACCCAGCTGGCTCCGCCCCCACGTGGAATTTATTTTAAATATATATATTTTTTTTTTTTTAAGAGTTTACATCACTTTAATCTAATTTTTCTCTTCCGCTACATCATGTGGCAGCCATTAGCGAATCACAAATGCATGTACTGTACGTATAGTCTATGAATTCTTGCAGATGCTCAGTAGGAGCTGGTGAATCAAAACATGTAAATATAAACAGACTCTGCATATTTTGTTGATGGAAGTAATTTGGAAAGTTGTTTACAATAGCTACTCTATCTTAATCATGAAAGTTACATTTTGACTGAGTGTCCCTTTAATCAGTACACTGAAGTGTCAAGACAGCATAAATGAAGTCACTGAGGCATTGAAATCAAATATATATATATATATATATATATATATATATATATATATATATATATATATATATTTTTTTTTATTTTTTTTATTTTTTAGTATTGCTCTTTTTATATACAACACTGTAATAATATGCTTATTTCATGAAGAGTTTCAAAACTAATAAAAACGATTTCCATTTCATGTGAGTGAAATGAACTTCTGATGAAGAAACCATACTGACTCACAGGCACACAACAGGCAAAGGATTATACTAAGAGGATGTTTTGAAGAAGAAACATTTCTCCAACATAGGTGTGTCCGGTCCACGGCGTCATCCTTACTTGTGGGATATTCTCTTCCCCAACAGGAAATGGCAAAGAGCCCAGCAAAGCTGGTCACATGATCCCTCCTAGGCTCCGCCTACCCCAGTCATTCTCTTTGCCGTTGTACAGGCAACATCTCCACGGAGATGGCTTAGAGTTTTTTAGTGTTTAACTGTAGTTTTTATTATTCAATCAAGAGTTTGTTATTTTGAAATAGTGCTGGTATGTACTATTTACTCAGAAACAGAAAAGAGATGAAGATTTCTGTTTGTATGAGGAAAATGATTTTAGCAACCGTCACTAAAATCCATGGCTGTTCCACACAGGACTATTGAGAGCAATTAACTTCAGTTGGGGGAACAGTGAGCAGTCTCTTGCTGCTTGAGGTATGACACATTCTAACAAGACGATGTAATGCTGGAAGCTGTCATTTTCCCTCTGGGATCCGGTAAGCCATGTTTATTACGATTGTAAATAAGGGCTTCAAAAAGGGCTTATTAAGACTGTAGACTTTTTTTGGGCTAAATCGATTGATTATTAACACATATTTAGCCTTGAGGAATCATTTTATCTGGGTATTTTGATATAATAATATCGGCAGGCACTGTTTTAGACACCTTATTCTTTAGGGGCTTTCCCAAAGCATAGGCAGAGCCTCATTTTCGCGCCGGTGTTGCGCACTTGTTTTTGAGAGGCATGGCATGCAGTCGCATGTGAGAGGAGCTCTGATACTTAGAAAAGACTTTCTGAAGACGTCATTTGGTATCGTATTCCCCTTGGGGCTTGGTTGGGTCTCAGCAAAGCAGATACCAGGGACTGTAAAGGGGTTAAAGTTCAAAACGGCTCCGGTTCCGTTATTTTAAGGGTTAAAGCTTCCAAATTTGGTGTGCAATACTTTTAAGGCTTTAAGACACTGTGGTGAAAATTTGGTGAATTTTGAACAATTACTTCATGTTTTTTCGCATTTGCAGTAATAAAGTGTGTTCAGTTTAAAATTTAAAGTGACAGTAACGGTTTTATTTTAAAACGTTTTTTGTACTTGTTATCAAGTTTATGCCTGTTTAACATGTCTGAACTACCAGATAGACTGTGTTCTGAATGTGGGGAAGCCAGAATTCCTATTCATTTAAATAAATGTGATTTATGTTACAATGACAATGATGCCCAAGATGATTCCTCAAGTGAGGGGAGTAAGCATGGTACTGCATCATTCCCTCCTTCGTCTACACGAGTCTTGCCCACTCAGGAGGCCCCTAGTACATCTAGCGCGCCAATACTCCTTACTATGCAACAATTAACGGCTGTAATGGATAGTTCTGTCAAAAACATTTTAGCCAAAATGAACACTTATCAGCGTAAGCGCGACTGCTCTGTTTTAGATACATGACAACGCTGATATTAATATTTCTGAAGGGCCCCTAACTCAGTCTGAGGGGGCCAGGGAGGTTTTGTCTGGGGGAGAAATTACTGATTCAGGGAACATTTCTCAACAAGCTGAACCTGATGTGATTGCATTTAAATTTAAGTTGGAACATCTCCGCATTCTGCTTAAGGAGGTATTATCCACTCTGGATGATTGTGACAAGTTGGTCATCCCAGAGAAACTATGTAAAATGGACAAGTTCCTAGAGGTGCCGGGGCTCCCAGAAGCTTTTCCTATACCCAAGCGGGTGGCGGACATTGTTAATAAAGAATGGGAAAGGCCCGGTATTCCTTTCGTCCCTCCCCCCATATTTAAAAAATTGTTTCCTATGGTCGACCCCAGAAAGGACTTATGGCAGACAGTCCCCAAGGTCGAGGGAGCGGTTTCCACTTTAAACAAACGCACCACTATACCCATAGAGGATAGTTGTGCTTTCAAAGATCCTATGGATAAAAAATTAGAAGGTTTGCTTAAAAAGATGTTTGTTCAGCAGGGTTACCTTCTACAACCAATTTCATGCATTGTCCCTGTCGCTACAGCCGCATGTTTCTGGTTCGATGAGCTGATAAAGGCGGTCGACAGTGATTCCCCTCCTTATGAGGAGATTATGGACAGAATCAATGCTCTCAAATTGGCTAATTCTTTCACCCTAGACGCCACTTTGCAATTGGCTAGGTTAGCGGCTAAGAATTCTGGGTTTGCTATTGTGGCGCGCAGAGCGCTTTGGTTGAAATCTTGGTCGGCTGATGCGTCTTCCAAGAACAAGCTACTTAACATTCCTTTCAAGGGGAAAACGCTGTTTGGCCCTGACTTGAAAGAGATTATCTCGGATATCACTGGGGGTAAGGGCCACGCCCTTCCTCAGGATCGGCCTTTCAAGGCAAAAAATAAACCTAATTTTCGTCCCTTTCGTAGAAACGGACCAGCCCAAAGTGCTACGTCCTCTAAGCAAGAGGGTAATACTTCTCAAGCCAAGCCAGCTTGGAGACCAATGCAAGGCTGGAACAAGGGAAAGCAGGCCAAGAAACCTGCCACTGCTACCAAGACAGCATGAAATGTTGGCCCCCGATCCGGGACCGGATCTGGTGGGGGGCAGACTCTCTCTCTTCGCTCAGGCTTGGGCAAGAGATGTTCTGGATCCTTGGGCGCTAGAAATAGTCTCCCAAGGTTATCTTCTGGAATTCAAGGGACTTCCCCCAAGGGGGAGGTTCCACAGGTCTCAGTTGTCTTCAGACCACATAAAAAGACAGGCATTCTTACATTGTGTAGAAGACCTGTTAAAAATGGGAGTGATTCATCCTGTTCCATTAAGAGAACAAGGGATGGGGTTCTACTCCAATCTGTTTATAGTTCCCAAAAAAGAGGGAACGTTCAGACCAATCTTAGATCTCAAGATCTTAAACAAGTTTCTCAAGGTTCCATCGTTCAAGATGGAAACCATTCGAACTATTCTTCCTTCCATCCAGGAAGGTCAATTCATGACCACGGTGGATTTAAAGGATGCGTATCTACATATTCCTATCCACAAGGAACATCATCGGTTCCTGAGGTTCGCATTCCTGGACAAACATTACCAGTTCGTGGCGCTTCCTTTCGGATTAGCCACTGCTCCAAGGATTTTCACAAAGGTACTAGGGTCCCTTCTAGCTGTGCTAAGACCAAGGGGCATTGCTGTAGTACCTTACTTGGACGACATTCTGATTCAAGCGTCGTCCCTTCCTCAAGCAAAGGCTCACACGGACATTGTCCTGGCCTTTCTCAGATCTCACGGATGGAAAGTGAACGTGGAAAAGAGTTCTCTATCTCCGTCAACAAGGGTTCCCTTCTTGGGAACAATAATAGACTCCTTAGAAATGAGGATTTTTCTGACAGAGGCCAGAAAAACAAAACTTCTAGACTCTTGTCGGATACTTCATTCCGTTCCTCTTCCTTCCATAGCTCAGTGCATGGAAGTGATCGGGTTGATGGTAGCGGCAATGGACATTGTTCCTTTTGCACGCATTCATCTAAGACCATTACAACTGTGCATGCTCAGTCAGTGGAATGGGGACTATACAGACTTGTCTCCGAAGATACAAGTAAATCAGAGGACCAGAGACTCACTCCGTTGGTGGCTGTCCCTGGACAACCTGTCACGAGGGATGACATTCCGCAGACCAGAGTGGGTCATTGTCACGACCGACGCCAGTCTGATGGGCTGGGGCGCGGTCTGGGGATCCCTGAAAGCTCAGGGTCTTTGGTCTCGGGAAGAATCTCTTCTACCGATAAATATTCTGGAACTGAGAGCGATATTCAATGCTCTCAAGGCTTGGCCTCAGCTAGCGAGGGCCAAGTTCATACGGTTTCAATCAGACAACATGACAACTGTTGCGTACATCAACCATCAGGGGGGAACAAGGAGTTCCCTGGCGATGGAAGAAGTGACCAAAATCATTCTATGGGCGGAGTCTCACTCCTGCCACCTGTCTGCTATCCACATCCCAGGAGTGGAAAATTGGGAAGCGGATTTTCTGAGTCGTCAGACATTGCATCCGGGGGAGTGGGAACTCCATCCGGAAATCTTTGCCCAAGTCACTCAGCTGTGGGGCATTCCAGACATGGATCTGATGGCCTCTCGTCAGAACTTCAAAGTTCCCTGCTACGGGTCCAGATCCAGGGATCCCAAGGCGGCTCTAGTGGATGCACTAGTAGCACCTTGGACCTTCAAACTAGCTTATGTGTTCCCGCCGTTTCCTCTCATCCCCAGGCTGGTAGCCAGGATCAATCAGGAGAGGGCGTCGGTGATCTTGATAGCTCCTGCGTGGCCACGCAGGACTTGGTACGCAGATCTGGTGAATATGTCATCGGCTCCTCCTTGGAAGCTACTTTTGAGACGAGACCTTCTTGTTCAGGGTCCGTTCGAACATCCGAATCTGGTTTCACTCCAGCTGACTGCTTGGAGATTGAACGCTTGATCTTATCGAAGCGAGGATTCTCAGATTCTGTTATCGATACTCTTGTTCAGGCCAGAAAGCCTGTAACTAGAAAGATTTACCACAAAATTTGGAAAAAATATATCTGTTGGTGTGAATCTAAAGGATTCCCTTGGGACAAGGTTAAGATTCCTAGGATTCTATCCTTCCTTCAAGAAGGATTGGAAAAAAGGATTATCTGCAAGTTCCCTGAAGGGACAGATTTCTGCCTTGTCTGTGTTACTTCACAAAAGGCTGGCCGCTGTGCCAGATGTTCAAGCCTTTGTTCAGGCTCTGGTTAGAATTAAGCCTGTTTACAAACCTTTGACTCCTCCTTGGAGTCTCAATTTAGTTCTTTCAGTTCTTCAGGGGGTTCCGTTTGAACCCTTGCATTCCGTTGATATTAAGTTATTATCTTGGAAAGTTTTGTTTTTAGTTGCAATTTCTTCTGCTAGAAGAGTTTCAGAATTATCTGCTCTGCAGTGTTCTCCTCCTTATCTGGTGTTCCATGCAGATAAGGTGGTTTTACGTACTAAACCTGGTTTTCTTCCAAAAGTTGTTTCTAACAAAAACATTAACCAGGAGATTATCGTACCTTCTCTGTGTCCGAAACCAGTTTCAAAGAAGGAACGTTTGTTGCACAATTTGGATGTTGTTCGCGCTCTAAAATTCTATTTAGATGCTACAAAGGATTTCAGGCAAACATCTTCCTTGTTTGTTGTTTATTCCGGTAAAAGGAGAGGTCAAAAAGCAACTTCTACCTCTCTCTCTTTTTGAATTAAAAGCATCATCAGATTGGCTTACGAGACTGCCGGACGGCAGCCTCCCGAAAGAATCACAGCTCATTCCACTAGGGCTGTGGCTTCCACATGGGCCTTCAAGAACGAGGCTTCTGTTGATCAGATATGTAGGGCAGCGACTTGGTCTTCACTGCACACTTTTACCAAATTTTACAAGTTTGATACTTTTGCTTCTTCTGAGGCTATTTTTGGGAGAAAGGTTTTGCAAGCCGTGGTGCCTTCCATTTAGGTGACCTGATTTGCTCCCTCCCTTCATCCGTGTCCTAAAGCTTTGGTATTGGTTCCCACAAGTAAGGATGACGCCGTGGACCGGACACACCTATGTTGGAGAAAACAGAATTTATGTTTACCTGATAAATTACTTTCTCCAACGGTGTGTCCGGTCCACGGCCCGCCCTGGTTTTTTTAATCAGGTCTGATAATTTATTTTCTTTAACTACAGTCACCACGGTACCATATGGTTTCTCCTATGCAAATATTCCTCCTTAACGTCGGTCGAATGACTGGGGTAGGCGGAGCCTAGGAGGGATCATGTGACCAGCTTTGCTGGGCTCTTTGCCATTTCCTGTTGGGGAAGAGAATATCCCACAAGTAAGGATGACGCCGTGGACCGGACACACCGTTGGAGAAAGTAATTTATCAGGTAAACATAAATTCTGTTTTCCTACTTAAAGGGATAAATAACACCAAAAATGTTATTGTTTAAAAAGATAGATAATCCCTTAATTTACCATTTGCCAGTTTTGCAGAAGCAACACTGTTATAGAAATGCACTTTTTACCTCTGTAATTACCTTGTATCTAAGCCTCTGCTGGCTGCCTCCTTAGCTCAGATCTTTTGACTTGCATTTGAGTCAATTAGTGCTGACTCTTAAATAACTTCACATGCATGCGCACAATGTTATTTATATGAAATACATGAACTAATGCCCTCTAACTGTGAAAAACTGTCAAATGCAGAGACGGCCTACAAGGTCTTAGAAATTAGCATATGAGCCTACCTAGGTTTAGCTTTCAACTTAGTATAACAAGAGAACAAAGCAAATTTGATGATAAAAGTAAATTAGGAAGTTGTTTAAAATTATATGCTCTATCTGAATCATGAAAGTTTAATTTGGACTTTACTATCCCTTTAATAATGTATAATTCTTCCTGTTATCTAGCAGCATTGTTTATCGACGAATAATATAAAAAAATGTATTTTTTACTTTATTCTTAAATAATTGCATGTTTGTACTTTTAGGAGAATCCCCCCCCCCCCATTGCTTGTTTTTTTTTATTAGGGTATAATGTCATTCTGTTGATGTCATAATTTGCAGGATCTATCTCATTTTCCAATTGCGTTCAGACCTATCTAATTTAATTCATTCTCTTGATATCCTTTGTTGAAGAGAGAGCCTGGTGGGAGCTAGCTGGTGGTTGGTGACTGCTCATATATCTCTTGTCATTGACTCACCTGATGTATTCAGTTGGCTCCCAGTAGGCAATTGTTACTCCTTCAACAAAGTCTATCAATAGAATGAAGGGAATTTAATAATAGAAGTAAATTGGAAAGCAGGAAAACTAAAGACAAGACAGGTACAAGCAGAAGGAATAGTTTCCTAGAGAGCTTACAGTCTAAACCAGAGATCCTTAAACTTGGCTCTCCAGAGGTTTTGGAACTCCATTTCCCATGATGCTCAGCCAGCTGATATGCTGGCTGAACATCATGGGAAATATAGTTCCAAAACCTCTGAATGGCCAAGTTTGAGAATGTCTGGTCTAAACAGTACATTTTTATTTATTTTTCTAGTTCACATATTATTGCACAGAGCAGCTGAGGGTTAAACCACACAGATAATGTGAATCTCTTATTAGCCAGCAAGGACAGATGTTTACATAATTAAATGCAATAAAATCTAAAAGAAATGGAGCCCGAATGATTAAAGTGTCAACATTTCTCTCCCCGTGGTGATATAATTGATGTGCATTCTTGTTCTTCTGTCTTTTGTTTATAGGAATATCCTCGTGCTGAAGGCGCTGCATTTTTTACAGCAGCTCAGAGCATAACTGCTTTCTTGTGATGTTAACCGCTGCAGAAAAAGATGAAAAAACCTTCACTCAATCAATGCTTTAAAGCTGTATTCAAGTGAGTTGTTTTTCTATTTACACATAACATGAGTTTATGCTATGATATATTTGAGGTAAAGTTAAAGGGCCATTGTAGTTAAAAAGACATACGCTAATTTGTTAGAGCATGTCATTTTAAGACTATCGACTGATCCAATCAGCAAGTTGCAGATCTGAGTTGTGTGACTAGTGCAGCTGATTGAATCAGCAGTGTTTTTCGCTCAAGACCAGCAGTGCTCTGTGGGTCCCAAGTGGTATTTCTACTGTGTCTAGGGTTGATAGTCTTAAAGGGACAGTCTAGGCCAAAATAAACTTTCATGATTCAGATAGGGCATGTAATTTTAAACAATTTTCCAATTTACTTTTATCACCAATTTTGCTTTGTTCTCTTGGTATTCTTAGTTGAAAGCTTAAAGGGCCATTATACACTCAAAAAAATATAGGCTATTTAAATTAAGCACGATAAGAATATAAAGTTTGTAATTGACAAGTATTAGCAATTTTGCTGCTAACTCTCCTAAAAATGATTATAAAGTTTGTAATCCTCTCAGTGAATGAGAATACGAACGTAATCTCCACTAGCTTTAGAGCAAGGCTTTTTCTACACTCCCTGTCTAGTGTACTTTACAGCCAGCCCCCATGCTGGGGCTGTCTGTGTAATAGATAAGGCTGTCACAAATCCCCTCACCTCTCTAAGCCGTTTCTTCCTGACTATTTACACTGGCTGGGCACGATCTCACTCCCCCCTGACTCTCTCCTCCCGGTAAGCATTCAGTAGACACAAGAGGAATATTCCACTTGCAGCTCTGTGAAACATGATCCTGAGATGTTTCACAGAGCTGTGTGTGAGAATATTCAGAGTGCCGTAGTGATGACAAAGAGGGAGTCAGATATATACACAGTTGCACTGTTTTTTATATGGGCAGATGTATTTTACATGTATATCAGCTGAGCCTGAGAGATGTAGAGCATTTCATTGTACCTGTAACAAACTGCACGAGTTAAATCACAGGGATTCCACCCCAGCAGTGTCTCAGTTTTATCTGCACCTCGGCAACATCCAGAGCTCCGCCCCCAGCTACTCCCACTCTCCTGCCTCCTCATAAATATTATAAATCAGCGCCGGAAGAGGCAAAGTGCCGCAGATTGCAGCCATTTTCAGGAGTCTTGTATTGTTTTGAAAGATAGATAATCTCTTTATTACCTATTCCCCAGCTTTGCATAACCAAAACAGTTATATTAATACCAGTTGATAAGCCTGCCCAGAGGGCAGTCTATGTATTAAAAATGAAACCCCCCAAGCTACAAAAAATAAAAATATAGTAAAAAATTAACCAAGCTGTCATGAATACCTTATGATTTAGATGCTAAGGGGTTAATTCTCTTTAGCCTGTGAGCTAAAAAAAACCATTTAGTTTTCAAGAAGAAATGTGTTCTGTGTTTATGTTTGTGTTCCCTTTGAGGTGCCAGGACCCTCATAAATACTTTGTAGTATACACAGAAGAGACCTTTATGGCTCACACTGTTAGCAGAGGTCATGATAGAACAGAGCCTAAATCCAGGAACTACACTGGGATCAGTGATAGGACAGCCAGCTCTGTACATAGTTGCTTTTATCAGAAATAATGTTTTATGAACATAAAGAATGCAAAAATATATGGTGTTGGGTATCAAAATACTCCTCACAATATCCCTAAGAGATTGCCTCTTTGCATATATGCAATCGATTTACCTAGCAGAAATTATGTGTTATATAATTTCAGACAAAGACTTAGCTTTTATTGACTGTCGTAAAAGATAGGGGGCTTCCCAGCCCCTGAAAAGAGGGAGGGTAAAGTAACCTGATCTCCTGAAAATTGTATAAAGTTTTGTGTTTTAACATGTAAAGTTGTTCCTCTTACATGGGAGGCTGTATACCAACAGAGTGAGAGACCATCTTTTCCTGCCAATCTCCCTGGCACAGATACCAAGACTAGTGAAGTATAAGGGTTCTGCTTTTTTATTTTTTTATTTTAAAAACAGTTTGCTTGTGTAATTCTATTTGTTAATATCTTTTTATTAATAATGCATTGTGCTAATTTTTGCATAATAAATAATTCAGTTATTTAAGTTTTTGCCTTTGTCTAATATTTTAACTATGTTACTGAAAGAGACTGGTAGTAGTAAGACTGTATATTTTAGGTTATTTTCTGCTAAATTGTATTCTGAGAGTTAATATGTAAGTCTGGGTTTTTCCTTAGGATATTCCCTTTAATAAATCCTAAGCTGTGGCAGCTTGGAGCTATGTGGTTTTAGTTTAGTGTGGGTGGCATTAAAGGGGAGTTTTGGCCATTTCTTTTACGTCTAGCACAGACTAGAGAGTGTTGTTAACCCTTGCACCCACTGAACTAAGTCGCAGGCTTGCCTGGAGTGGCTATACTGCGACAGAGTAGTAACAGTAGAAGGGGTCTAACACTTTCTGTGCCAAACAAGTGACTGGCGGAGGGTTGGTTAACCTTGGTCGTCACAAAAGCTATCCAAAATAATAAAATTAAACCTAAACTAATACCCTTATAAAAATAAAAAATCCCCCCCAAAAATAAAAACACCCCCTAATCTAAGAATAAACTACCAATAGCCCTTAAAAGGGCTGTTTGTAGGGCATTGCCCTAAAGAAATCAGCTCTCTTACATTAAAAATAAGCAAAGTCCCCCCTAACAGTAAACCCCCCACCCACCAAACCCCCCAAAATAAAAAAACTAATCAACCTAAGCTACCCATTGCCCCTAAAGGGGTATTCGTATGGGCATTGCCCTTAAAAGCGCATTCAGCTCTTTTGGAAATTGCCCAATAAACCTTAATCTAAAAAAAAACAAAAAAAAAACTAACACTAAAGCCCCAAATAGGTACTCACAGTTTCAGAAGTCTGTGGGGAGAAGATCTTCATCCACAGCGAAGGTGGTGCGGAGCGGAGGTCCGTAGCGGTCTACCCAGATGTGGCGATCCTCTGCGGTGGTCATCTGTGGCGGCGTTGGCGGTCCGCGGCGGTGGTCCTCGGCGACATGGCGGCTCTTCTTCATCCGATGTCCGTAATATACTGAATATTGAATGCAAGGTACCGCAATCAATTTTGGGGTACCTTGCATTCCTATTGGCTGAATTTTTCAAAACCGCCAATAGGATTAAAGCTACTGAAATCCTATTGGCTGTTCAAATCAGCCAATAAGATTTCAGTAGCTCTCATCCTATTGACTGATTTCGAAATAGGATGATTTGAACAGCCAATAGGATTTCAGTAGCTCTAATCCTATTGGCTGTTTTAAAAAATTCAGCCAATAGGAATGCAAGGTACCCCAAATTGATTGTGGTACCTTGCATTCAATATTCAGCATACGATGGACATCGGATAAAGAGGAGCCTCCATGCTGCCGAGGCCGCCACAGATGACCACCGCCGAGGATCGCCACATCTAGGAAGAACGCTCCGGACCTCTGCTCTGCGCTGCCTTTGCTGTGGATGAAGATGATGTACCCGCCTGGAAGAAGACCTTCACCGGACTTCTGAAACTGTGAGTACCTATATGGGGCTTTAGTGTTAGTTTTTTTTGGGGGGGGGGGTTGTTTTTTTAGATTAGGGTTTATGGGGCAAATTTGCAAAAGAGCTGAATGCCATTTAAAGGGCAATGCCCATACAAATGCCCGTTTAGGGGCAATGGGTAGTTTAGGTTTATTAGTGTTAGTTTTTTATTTTGGGGGGTTTGGTGGGTGGGGATTTTACTGTTAGGGGGGACTGTTTATTTTTAATGTAAAAGGGCTGATTTCTTTAGGGCAATGCCCCACAAAAAGCCATTTTAAGGGCTATTGGTAGTTTATTCTTAGATTAGGAGGTGTTTTTATTTTGGGGGGCTTTTTTATTTTCATAGGGATTAGGTTTAATTTTTTATTTTGGATAGTGTTTATTATTATTGTAATTTTAGATTAATGTAATGTAATTTTTTAAATTTTAATTGTAATGTATTTTTAATTTTTTTTTATTAAGGGGTTAATTTAGGGGGTGTTAGGTTAGGGGGCTTAGTCATTAAATTAGTTTTTTGCGTTGTGGGGGTTGGCGGTTCAGGAGTTAATAGTTTAATTAGGTTTAATTCGTTGTGGGGGGTTTGCGGATTAGGGGTTAATAGATGTATTAGGTAATTTACTGTGTTGTGGTGTGGGCGGTTAGTTTATTTTTTTTCTTAATAGTTCTTACGGGCGATTTGTTTTTTGTTTTGTTTTTTAAATACTTATTGCGGGCAGTTTTTTTTTTTTATTACTTATTGCGGGCTGTTATTAATTTATGGGGTTTTTTAATACTTATTGCGGGCGTTTTTTTGTTTGTTTGTTTTTAATGCTCTGTTTGCATTCGCTGCATCCAGGTGGTGGATTCTTTCACCACCCTGCCATTTTCGGAATCCACCGGAATGTAGCTTCGCTGCATCCAGGTGAATTCTTTTGGCTGCACGCGCAGCCAACATTCTGTTGGCTGCCTTGCACTGCCAACATTCCTTTGAGGTTGCGTGCGCAACTGGCAACACCGGACGCGTATAGATACTTTTTACCTCTGATTGCCTTGTATCTAAGCATCTCCTGACAGCCCCCTGATCACATGACATTTTAGTTTTTATCTATTGACTTGCATTTTAGCCAATTAGTGATCACAATGTTATCTGTATGGCTCACATGAACTAGCACTCTTCTGCATGTGATAAGAGGCTGTCTTTAATGGCTTATGAATTATCATATGAGCCTACCTAGGTTTATATTTCAACAAAGAGTACCAAGAGAACAAAGCACATTTGATGACTAAATTGGAAAGTTGTTTAAATTTACATATCTGAATCATGAAAGTTTATTTTGGACTAGACTGACCCTTTAATATAAAAGCAACACTTGGTGCTGTGGACTTTGATCTTTTATAATAACAAATCCTGAATATTTCCCCTTTAAACTAAATGCCCAGAAAATTCTGACAAGCTGTGTAAACCATTTGTATGAATCAGTTTGTACATTTAACAAGTTACAAATGACCACATGGTACAAATGATCACATGGTACAAATGATCACATGGGTTGGGTACAAAGATATGTTTAAGAAAACACTGTGTTCTATCACAATTTTTCAGAAACGTTTATCTAATGATTTTTTTTTTTCTACAGAATTAACCTTTAAACTTTATGGAGTTTTTTTATTTGGTAGATAAATAATTTAATAAGCTTTTCTAAAGGATTGTGATAGACAGTTTGCTCCTAACTAGATATTGATATTACCATCAGGTTGTGAACACCTCGTAATTCCAACATTTTCTGCAGACTTCCAAAATAGTAACGTATTAGCATTAGTCTGAAAGTTATTAGAATAGATTAACACCATTTTTGCTGGTTTATTTGTAATGTTGAAACTCCAACTTTTATATTTTTATTTGGAGGAGCCAATCCAGAAAACATCTGGAGAAGACCGAGCATGTCGCTGTTGCAGTGTTATCAAAATCTCCATTGTTTGATGTTAGCAGAAATGATAAGATATCAAACTACAAATTAGGGAGATATATTGACAGGGTTAGACACGTAATACCTGTCATGTGATCTTTCAGATTTCAGAACTGGAAAATCCACAACTGTTAACTTAAAGGGACATAAAACAGGTTGGGATAGAGACTAAATATATGTACTTTAATTACTTTACCTGCAAATTTATATTCCAGTGCCTCGCCATTAACCCTTTCTTTTTAGCTTCTGAATTGTAAAGCTCTAACTCACCCCCACACATTTCCTTCTATGGCTGTATCTATATCTATTGTTGTTTTGGTAGAATGCAAAAATGCATAGGGATTATCTGCTGGAGCCTGCCTAGAAGCTGTGAACTCAGCTGAAATACAATGCCTGTGTCTAAACACTGATAAGGGGGGTGGAGTTGGCTTCTCCAGGCAGCTTAGCTATGTAATTCATTTTGCTTATTTTTTGAAAATTATTTTAAAATACTTGCCAGCAATTTAAAAAAAAAAATTGTATTCAAACTTTTTTTAATTAATTCGCCCTTTTAGGATATGCACAGATCTCTACCTGTTTTATGTCCCTTTAAATTACAGGAAAGGGGGCAAAGTAAATAATGAACTCATATCGCATATATGTTTTACTGGCATAAATAAGCATTTTATATTGCAATCTTAAAGGGACAGTAAACACCTTGTAATTGCAAGGTATTTCTGTTGTGGTGTTATAGAATAATATATCAGCCAAATCTTAACATTTTTAAACCAAATTAACATCATTTTTTACTGCAGTTATTTTTCAATAACCAAACTTCACCCACCATTTGCTAGTCAATGTCATAAAGTAAGTATAAAGTGCATTGTAGTGGCATATATGTAGCATGGTTAGCCTTGATACGTTAGGGTGCATTTCAAGATCTGAGAGTTAGAAATTGCTGAATTTTCAGAGCTAAATTGCATGAAAAAGTAGCAAAATAAACCATTAAAATATATTGCAAAGTAGTTTCATTACTCATAACTAATGATTTTATATAAAAATCAAGGTATTTACTGTCCCATTTTAAGGTGACACTTTTGAATAGTGTAAGGAAGGTAACTGTCTTCTAATATAGCATATATTATTTGGTATAAGGGTTTTTCTCAATAGTAAAAGAACAGGGATGGGTAATTTCCCCATAAACATCAAGTAGCTGTAACCTGTTGGTCAATGTAAATATCATTGATTTTAGAGAGACCAAAGTCTAGACTAGGGTTGGGTGATATGGGCAAAAAAAAATCGCAATTTAAAAAAACAAAAAACAAACCGCGATTGCGATTTAATTGCCAATTTCTTATAAATGACTATAACACCTTCATTTTGCATTATAAAGTTTATTTAACACTACAGAATCTTAAAGGGACCCATAACACCTGTCTGCTAAAACTTCTTAAAACTAACTTATGAGCAAAAGAACCCCCAAAAGAAAACATGGATGTCTGTGTTTTTTCAGCTTACCCCAACCTGTTCAAATAAAGAATTTCAATTACAATGGTGATCCAGAGCTTGATACTGCTATGTATGCCACCATATTGTAACGCACGTTGCCACACAGCAGTCACGTGAGGTGCACGGCATATTATTCTTATATATGCTTAGAGGAAACACATCTGATTCTGCAGTGCTCTCTCTGTGATGCAGAGCGTGCCCTGCAGTGTCCGATGAGAAAGTTGTATTGTGCAAAACGGAAGACTTCCTTAACAAATCTGATAAATATATATCTTAAAATGTAGTCATTTCTGTGGTTAGTTTATAAACATATAATCTGGCTCCCTATTTTCTGGTCTCTCCTCAGAGCATTCATACACGCTCAGGACAGGAAGATTAAAACCTGTGGTGTACACTAAAAGGATTTTTTTTGACTCATTCCACAATGTTAATTCATAGTTTCCATTTGGATATATTTTTTCTATTTCAGAATATTTGTATTTGTTTTTTTATTATTTAGTGTCCGGACCGTTTTAATACAGCCAAGCCCCAGTTTGTGAAAAGTTATAATTTTTTTGCACTGCTCCCTGCTCGCTCTCAGATTCTCTTGTTCTTTTGATCTTTGCACTCACTGTGTGCTACGGGGGAAGGGGCAAGGATATCACAGCTGAAGTGTGAATTGCTCCGGGCAGATCTAAGCCCGTGCACAGCTATTTGTTTTAGAACTCCTTAGGCTCTGCTTTGTGTCTGTGACAGCTGAAAATAAATCACTGCAGGGGCAGCAAACAGGTAAAAAAAAAAACTGAGTAGGGCTGCTATTTTACAGTGTAATTACATAAATAGTAGAATCTGGTTCCCCCTTGAATATTAACCAATATAATATTTACAATTAAAATTAACCCCCCGCAACTAAATAAACTTATTAACCCCTAAACCGCCGCTCCCGGAGCCCCCCACAACTAAACAAACTTATTAACCCCTAAACTGCCGCTCCCGGACCCTCCGCAACTATAATAAATATATTAACCCCTAAACCGCCACTCCCGGACCCCGCCTCCACCTACATTATACCTATTAACCCCTAATCTGCTGCCCCCTATACCGCCGCCACCTACCTTAAGTTATTAACCCCTATCCTGCCGATCCCGGACCCCGCCGCAAATAAATAAATTGTTTAACCCCTTCTGCTACCTACATTACATTTATTAACCCCTATCCTGCCCCCCCTACACCGCCGCCACCTACATTAAATTGATTAACCCCTAATCTACCCCCCCTACACCGCCTCCACTATATTAAATGAATTAACCCCTAAACCTAACCCTAACACCCCCCCTAACGTAAATATAATTTAAATACATCTAAATAAAATTACTATTATTAACTAAATTATTCATATTTAAAACTAAATACTTACCTATAAAATAAACCCTAAGCTAGCTACAATATAACTAATAGTTACATTGTAGCTAGCTTAGGGTTTATTTTTATTTTACAGGCAACCTTGTATTTATTTTAACTAGGTACAATAGCTATTAAATAGTTATTAACTATTTAATAGCTACCTAGCTAAAATAAATACAAAATTACCTGTAAAATAAATCCTAACCTAAGTTACAATTACATCTAACACTACACTATCATTAAATAAATTAATTAGCTACAATTACCTAACATTAAATAAAATTAAAATTAACTAAAGTACAAAAACCCCCTCTAAATTACAGAAAATAAAAAATAATTACAAAAAGTTTTTAAACTAATTACACCTAATCTAAGCCCCCTAATAAAATAAAAAAGCCCCCCAAAATAATAAAATTCCCTAAACTAAATTACAAATAGCCCTTAAAAGGGCCTTTTGCGGGGTATTGCCCCAAAGTAATCAGCTCTTTTACCTGTAAAAAAAAGAAATAAACCCCCCCAACATTAAAACCCACCCAAACCCTCCTTAAAAAAACCTAACACTACCCCCTTGAAGATCACCCTACCTTGAGATGTCTTCACCCAGCCAGGCACAAGTCTTCATCCGATCCGGCCAAGATTCTTCATCGAATCCGGGCAGAAGTCTTCATCCAAGCGGCATCTTCTATCTTCAATCAACCGGAGCGGAGCCATCTTCAATGCAATGCAATGCAATGATAGGATTCTATCAGCCAATCGGAATTATGGTAGGAAAAATCTGATTGGCTGATGCAATCAGCCAATCGAATTGTAGTTCAATCCGATTGGCTGATCCAATCAGCCAATAGGATTGAGCTCACATTCTATTGGCTGTTCCGATCAGCCAATAGAATGCAAGCTCAATCCGATTGGCTGATTGCATCAGCCAATCAGATTTTTCCTACCTTAATTCCGATTGGCTGATAGAATCCTATCAGCCAATCGGAATTCAAGGGACGCCATCTTGGATGACGTCATTTAAAGGAACCTTCATTCAGTGTTAGGACGTTGTTTGAAGAGGATGGCTCCGCGTCGGCTGGATTGAAGATGGACCCGCTCTGATTGAAGATAGAAGATGCTGCTTGGATGAAGACTTCTGCCGCTTGGAGGACCTCTTCTGCCCGGATTCTATGAAGACTTCTGGCCGGATCGGATAAAGACTTGTGCCTGGCTGGGTGAAGACTTCTCACGGTAGGATGATCTTAGAGGGGGTAGTGTTAGGTTTTTTTAAGGGGGGTTTGTGTGGGTTTTAGAGTAGGGTTGGGTGGTGGGTTTTATTGTTGGGGGGGGGGGGGTTGTATTTCTTTTTTTTTTACAGGTAAAAGAGCTGATTACTTTGGGGCAATGCCCCGCAAAAGGCCATTTTAAGGGCTATTTGTAATTTAGTTTAGGGTAGGTAATTTTATTATTTTGGGTGGCTTTTTTATTTTATTAGGGGGCTTAGATTAGGTGTAATTAGTTTAAACTTTTTGTAATTTTTTTTATTTTTTGTAATTTAGAGGTTTTTTTTGTACTTTAGTTAATTTTAGTTATTTTTATTTAATTGTAGGTAATGGTATTTAATTAATTTAATTTATTTAATTGTAGTATAGTGTTAGGTGTAATTGTAACTTAGGTTAGGATTTATTTTACAGGTAAATTTGTAGTTATTTTAACTAGGTAGCTATTAAATAGTTAATAACTATTTAATAACTATTGTACCTAGTTAAAATAAATACAAAGTTGCCTGTAAAATAAAAATAAACCCTAAAATAGCTACAATGTAACTATTAGTTATATTGTAGCTAGCTTATGGTTTATTTTATAGGTAAGTATTTAGTTTTAAATAGGATTAATTTATTTAATTATAGGAATATTTATTTAGATTAATTTAAATAATATTTAAGTTAGGGGGGGTTAGGGTTAGACTTAGGTTTAGGGGTTAATAGATATAATGTAGGTGGCGGCGGTGTAGGGGGGGCAGATTAGGGGTTAATAAATGTAATGTAGGTGGCGGTGGGCTCCGGGAGCGGCAGTTTAGGGGTTAAACAATTAATTTATTTGCGGCGGGGTCCGGGATAGGCAGGATAGGAGTTAATAACTTTATGTAGGTGGCGGCGGTGTAGGGGGGGCAGATTAGGGGTTAATAGGTATAATGTAGGTGGCGGCGGGGTCTGGGAGCGGCGGTTTAGGGGTTAATAAGTATAAAGTAGGTGGCGGTGGTGTGGGGGGGGGGGTCAGATTAGGGGTGTTTAGACTCGGGGTACATGTTAGGGTGTTAGGTGCAGACACTTCCCATAGGAATCAATAAGATATTGAGCAGCAGCGAACATGAGCTCTCGCTGCTGTCAGACTCCCATTGATTCCTATGGGATCCGCCGCCTCCAGGGCGGCGGATTAAACACCAGGTACGCTGGGCCGGAATAGTGGCGAGCGTACCTGGTTGTTCTTTGATAACTCCCAAAAGTAGTAGGTACCGAACTTGCGTTCGGAACATCTGGAGTGACGTAACCATCGATCTGTGTCGGACTGAGTCCGGCGGATCGTAGGTTACGTCACTATATTCTACTTTTGCCGGTCTGTAGGGCTTGATAACTATCAGCCTCGCAACAAATACGCTGCAGAATTCCAGCGTATTTGCGGTTGACGGCTTGATAAATAGAGGCCCTAGTCTAGACATGTAGAAAATTCCATTAGCACCAGCATAGACAGATCAATAACAGAAGCAGCAGTGATTAGTTCTCAGTAAAAATAGGAATTATCACACAATGACGTCCGAGTTCCACATTTGCAACATAGCAAGGTATGAGTCAAGTTTACATACAGTGAGTCATATCTAACTGTAATGTCTGCTGGATCTGTGGCACAAGCTTGTAGGGAAGGAATTTATTTTTTCTATCAGTGTCTTGGAGTCAGCTGATTACATTAAAATACAAGTTTGCAATTGTATGAGTGTTCCAGGGTCCTGTTTGGGTATTTAAGTGACATAGTGTATATTAACTAACACAGTTATATTAATATATTTTTTTTACATAGGTGGTGAGAGTCCACAACCCATTACTCCTAGGAATTACCTTTCCTGACCATTAGGAGGAGGCAAAGATTCCCAAACTCCAAGAGGCCTATAAAACCCCTCCCACCTCTATGGTAACTAGTCTTGTCTTTGCCTCCGCTGGAGGTTGATGAAGAATGAATGTGCTCCAGATATTTCTTTGAAAAGGGTCTCAGACTGAGTTAAAGGGACAGTATACTCCAATTTTCATATGACTGCATGTAATAGACACTACTATAAAGAATAGTATGCACAGATAATGATATAAAAATCCAGTATAAAACTGTTTAAAATCTTACTTAGAATCTTACCTATATTAATAGATAATCTACAAACATTTATGCAAAGAAAAATCTAGTGTATAATGTCCCTTTAAGGCCCAATTTCCCCCCAGAGTGCATCTGTCTGACAGAGGAATGTGTTGAGAGTATTGGCTAGTGACATTATTACAACCATGTTGGGAATTAGTCAGAAGCCAGCCTCGTTTGTCGCAGGGACATGCCCTTTGCCTCCTTCTGTTGGGACGTCGGTATACTCCTGTTGCATATTCTCTGCTGTTATCTTACAGCCCTGGTTTTGGCTTTCTACTAGATTATATGCTGTCTTCCAGTGGTTGGGTGCCTATGGGTAAGTACAAAATATTTGTTTATGGCACTCATATAAACCTATTAGGCTATATGGTATTGATACTTATTATACTGTGCAGTCTTGGGACTGTTTTATCTATGTTTTCCATAGTTATGGCTACTTTTTAAAATATTTATAGGGAGATACAACCTAAAATTACGTTTGTTCTTTTTGTGTGCATGCTTTCCCTTTTGTCGCGTCGGCTCAAGTCTAATCCTAGTCCAGATGATTCAGTTTCAGTGGGTGAGTTACTGATCTGTTTCTGATCATGAGTCTGATATATCTGCTTTTTTGTTTAAAGTGGATCATATTCGTTCCCTTTTGAAATAAGTATTATCTTCTTTGGGTATTCAGGACTCTAAAAGGTCTGAAATTAGATTTAATAATCTCAGTTTAATTTTAAAACCTGTTACGTCTCCAGATGTTTTACCTGCACCTGATGCTTTCTCTAAGGATTTGTCTAAAACCTGGCATCCCTTTTAATCCATCGCCTAGATTTAAGGAAATGTATCCTTTGCTTGCATCTAATGTTGAGCTTTGGGAATCTATTCCTAAGGTATATGGGGCTGTTTCTATTTCGGTTTAACGTACTACTAGTCCTTTAGAGGATAGTTCTGCATTTAAAGATTGTATGGATAGGAAATTTAGAATCCTATTAAACAAAAACTTTTCAACAGGCAGATTTCTTTTCAGGCCTATAGTTAGTATTTCTTGTATGGCTGCAGCCTCCTCTGTGTGACTGGACAGTCTGTCTGAGCAGTTTTTGGGTGATAATTCTGCTAATGGGAAATTTCATAACCTGTTAACCGGTTGTTAAAATCTGCTAATGCTTTCTTTTGTCATGCTGTTATGGATATTATTAAGATCAATTCTAAAAGCACACCCATTAGCGGTTCTTTCAAGGAGAGCCATGTGGCCTAACGCCTGGTCTGCTGATATGGATTTCAAAATCCAGACTTTTATCCTGTTATTTTCAAGAAAATAGTTTGGTTCTGACTTGGATTCTATTATTTCTACTGTGACTGCAGGTAAGGGAGGTTTTCTACCTCAAGACAAGCTCCTTATTGTTTGTGTTCCTTTTATAACAAAGAACAAAAATGTACCTCTTCTCAGAAACAGGCATCCTCCAATACTTCTTGGAAGCCTAGTTCAAACTGGAACAAATCAAAGCAGCCTAAGAAGCGTGCTTCCTCTAATAAGTCAGCACGAAGGTGCACCCACGATCCGGATATTCTAGTAGGGGGCAGACTTCTATTATCAGGAGAATTGATTTTGGTCTGTTAAGGATTCCTGGGTTCTTAATATGTCTCTCAGTGTTACCAAATAGGTTTCAGGGTGAGACCTCCCACAGGAAGTTTTCTTGTGTCCCATGTTCGAAAAGGCATTACATACACAAACAAGTACAATATTGGGATACATTACAGTTGTAGGTGCAATAATTGAGTTATACAAAAGGAGAGGAATGCCCTGCAATTGAGCACAATCTGTAGTAGTTCAATTTCAATACAAAGTGGCCTACAGGTAGAAAGGCTCTAAAGCTTACAAGTGTGTGTGGTGAGTAAATGAGGGTTGGAAAAGTGTAACAGAATATGGTAAAGTGTCAGTTCAGAGGCTGTGAGTGTGAAGTAGTTTCTCTATCCTGGATCATTAGTGACAGCTGCACCTAATTGCTGTTAGGTGTTTATATATAAAGGTAAACACCAGGGTGGGAGGTGATGGGAGGCTTGGTGGGTTAGTGCGTGCAGAGAGGCTGTAGGACTGCTTGTTGCTGTGGGGTCTGTGTGAGAGAGAGTTTAAAGGTAAAACTTCCTGTTTATAAAGGGGAGGTGTATGGGGGGAGGTGTAACTTGGAGAGGGGGAGAGGGGAATGTTAAAACCAATTCCAAATTAGCCCAACAGATATAAGAAAAAATGCACTCAATGTCTTGATTGGAGATAGATGAATTACCTTCAAATGTATATTGTTTCCAGAGAGGCTGTAGGACTACTTGTTGCTGTGGGGTCTTCAAATGTATGTTATTTGCAGAGAGGCTGTGCGATCTTAAATGTATGTTTGCAGAGAGGCTGTAGGACTGCTTGTTGCTGTGGGATCTGTGCGAGAGAGTCTCATCTGCTTTTCCAGACAGATAATGTTACAGCAGTAGCATATGTCCATCATCAGGAGGGATTCGAAGTTCTATAACCATGAGGGAAGTGTTTTGCATTCTTTCCTGAGCGGAAAGCATTTGTTGCCTAATTTCTGCAGTTCATATTCCAGGTGTTAACAATTGTGAAGCAGTTTTCTCAGTTGTCATATCTTACATCCAGGGTAGTGGTCTCTTCATGTGGATGTTTTCCGTCAGATAGTGGATCTTTGGGGTCTCCCAAAGATATATCTTCTTTTTTTTTTTATTTAGCAAGTAATACAGTGAAAGTTTTCAGTACAAGTATTTTCTTACATGCAATAAAACTGTAAAAACTGAGTCAGAACATGTAGAGTCTTTTCACTGCAAATGTCCATATTAAGCTTCTTTTAACTTAACAAATAACAAGAAGAAATAGCAACCAAAACAGAAACAAACATGATAACAATACTGAATCTTGTTTTGAATGAGCTTGGAGCTAGCCATTTCATCATACCCTTTCACCTGTATAGTACTATATCAAATTGATGTTACGTAAACATAGGCTCATATGTAGAAAGATCTTAACAGGTAGAGGGCGTTGGGAAGGCCGGGGGCGAGAATGTAGTGTATCCCATCTCAGGATATCTTTTATCTAAATGAAACCTTCACGTCACGCTAGAATCTTGAGGGAAAACTCTGTGTTAATAGGTAATTCATGTCGGAGATCCTCCCAAATGAATTTTAAATTGTGAAAAAAATGCTAGATTGTTGGATTTAAAATATTCAAACTCTTCTAGTAAGAGGGTATTATCCATGTGAGTGAGTCAGTTACTGAACGTAGGGCATATTTGGGACTTCCACAATCTAGAGATTAAGGATCTTGCAGAATTAAATGTCTATTGGATTAATCGAAGTCTGAGTTTACATTTGCATGGGGGTAGGAAATTTAATAGTGCCGCTGTTGGATCAAGTTTGAAATGTCCCTCCTGTCCTATTATAATTTTAATGCTCTTTTGGATAATTTCCCAGAAAGGTTTTAATTTGGGGCAGTCCCACCAAATATGCATCAGGGTTCCTTTTTTCCAACTACCTCTCCAGCAAATCTCTGAAGATGAGGGAAAAAATGCTTTTCAATCTAGCAGGTGTGAGATACAACCTGGTATTTGGTAGAAGAGGAAGATTTCCGTGTGTTATTAAATATATGTTTCCACTCTGAATCTTTAAGTGTCTTACCCACGTCTTTATGCTATCTTTCTGTATTTTTTCTGGAGAGGTACTCAGGCTATGGGAATAATGTTAAGGAATTCATTATGTCATTATGAGATCTGTTGAGTACCTTTTGACTCATAATTTCTTTTTGTTTGAGGGTGAGTTCTATCTCCAAAGGCATGGAACAGCCATGGGAGCAAAGTTTGCTCCTACATATGCCAACCTATATTTAGGTTGGTGGGAGCTGTTCCATGTCTTTGGAGATGAGAACCCCTTCAGAGACAATACACGTTACTACGGCAGATATATAGATGACCTGCTGTTTGTTTGGGAATCTGATGATCTAAATGATTTGCAAGGATTTTTGAAATATATTAAATAACATGAATTTGGATTTTACCTTGGAGTTTTCAAGGACATCCATTTCATATTTGAATGTAATGCTTAAAACTAATGAATCAAATACAGATATTATAGTTGGCTTATGTAGAAAACCTACAGCAGGTAACACCATTCTTAATGCAAGATATTGTCATCCAGGTCATACTATACCAAAAAGTCAGTTTATGAGGGTAAAAAGAAATTGCACCTCAATACATGATTATAATAAACATTCTAATGAAATCACACAGAGGTTTCTTAACAGAGGATATAATGCAGCACAGTTAGATAGTGCAAAGAAACAGGTTGATAGTATGGATAGGAATTCCATACTGAAATATAAAAAGAATAAAAAAACAATTAAAAAGTATGACAAAAAAAAACTTTTTTTATTACTACTTACAGCAGAGAGTACAGTCAAATTTGTAATATTATCAAGAGTGCATTACCCATTTTGAGAACGGATAACATTATGAGTGAAATTATAGACTCAGGTCTCACATATGTAAGTAGAAAATCAAGAACACTGGGAAATATGTTGTCGCCTTCCATGTTACCTACAGAAAACAAAAGGAATTGGTTAAGTAGAAAACCAGGATACCACAGATGTGGCAGTGGGAGATGCAAAACATGCTCCTATATCATTCTTCGAGATGAGTTTAGGTCACATGATGAATCCAGGGTCTATAATGTCAAACAGTATATTAACTGTAATGCAAAATACGTAGTATATTTGTTGACATGCAGGGGCTGTGGAAAAAAGTACGTAGGTCATATGACCAGATGTCTTAAAGATAGATTTCTGGAGCACTTACGAGCAATTGATGATCGAGAATCAACTACACCCATAGCCCAGCACTTCCACAAATTTCACACATCCAATAGCTCTTTATTGCAAGTACAGGGCATTGAACATGTACCTAGACATCCCAGAGGGGGTAATAGGATTAGATCATTAAAACAACAAGAAGTCTTTTGGATTTTCACTTTGGGAACTAGGATCCCTATAGGCTTGAACAGTGAATGGGACGTGAAACTATTTGTAGATTAAAATTAAAGTTTGTTTGGGTTTTAAATCTTCCAGACTAAGAATGTTTGGACTGAAATATGGAAATCATGTAAATAATGTATATAGTATATATAATGTCTATTCCAACCTTGGATTCCTCTCTTCTCTGTTTGGTTCTAGTAGAAAATCATGTATATTAGATGTAAAGTAAATAGCTCTTATTGAAGTATGTGCATACACAATTTTTTTCTGTAAACTGCAATGAATTAATAGGCCATAGTAGCCAGATATAAAAGCAGCATTATGAATTATAAACTTTGTATGTTTTTGCACATATTATTTAGAAGACAACAAGTAGCCATTATCAAGATTAGGCATTCTAACATGCACATTAGAGAAATGACTTTTGATCAATTAAAGGGTTAATCCTGATACCAAATAGGGGTGTGTGTTTTCTGCCCTATATAAATGTGTAAGGTAGTGCCTAACCTTGTTGGTCATTGAGGAAGTTACGTTACTATAGACGAAACATGTTTGAACTGAACTTCCACTTCCTTCTGACTTGATATATTGCTGCTGTTTTTAAGAGCTGAATATTGGAATAAAGAATATATTTTTGTTTTTACTCATTGCAGTCTGGTGTGTCCTTACCTTGGAGTGCTGGGACAACTTTGTCGTTGGATTCATATCTTTCTGTATAGTCTGGGTGTTTAGGATTTTGAGCACTAGTTTAGTTTTCTTGCCCATGATAGCGTGTGTCTAGCTGGAAGTTCCGCCATGCATACTTGTTCAAATGGAGTTTCAGCCATTTTAAAAAGGCACCTCCCGTTATCTCCATGAATTCTACTCTATTTCTAAGTTTACCTTCTTTGATTAATGTGTAAATCAGTACTGTTTATCCCATCTCCCATGTAGCTGTATTGGTCAGATCAAATTCAATACCCCCCATGAGTTCAGTGTTTGGTGAAATAGGGGACATAGGAGACCTCAATGTAAAGATACCTTTTAATAATGGTATCGCATGACTCAAAAACATGGCTAAGTAAAGGGTATGCGTTTTAACTAGGGTGGCCTGCTCTGTTTTGCTACCCAACACAACGCTCCGGATGATGGTGTGTGTAATATATACGAGTCCATTGAGATCCAAGCTTTTGTGTAGTTATTTCTATGCTAGTCAATGATTCTCTGTAGACAGGTAGCTTGATAATACATTTCTATATTAGGCAGTCCCAGACCTCCCTCTCTAACTGGTCTGTACATTGTCAATTTCTTTATTCTAGGCTTTAGGCTTCCCCACACAAAGGAGTTCAAAATCCTTTGTGCTTGTGTAATATAGCTTTGCGGTAGAGTGAGTAGAGCTGCTTGAATTGCATATAGCAATCTAGGAAGGATGTTCATTTTCAAAATTAGTAACCTGCCCCACCACGAAAATGAGTCTTTCCAGGTTTGGAAGTCATTTGTAATTGTTTTAAGTAAATTGGTCAAATTTAACTCAAAGTGATTTTGGGTTCGATGTAAGATATATTCCTAGATATTTTATGGCTTTAGGTTGATGTTTAAAGGGACACTGAACCCATATTTGTTCATTTGTAATTCTGAAAGAGCATGCAATTTTACTCAACTTTCTAATTTACTCCTATTATCAATTTATCTTGGTTCTCTTGCTATCTTTTTTGGAAAAAGAAGGCATCTAAGCTTTATTTTGGTTTCAGTACTCTGGACATCACTTTTTTATTGGTGGATGAATTTATCCACCAATCAGCAAGGACAACCCAGGTTGTTCAACAAAAATGGTCCGGCATCTAAACTTACATTCTTGCATTTCAAATAAAGATACCAAGAGAATGAAGATAATTTGATAATAGGAGTAAATACGAAATTTGATTGAAATTTCATGCTCAATCTGAATCACGGAATAAAATTTTTGGCTACAGTGTCCCTTTAAGTGAACTGGATTGCAGAAGCGAGTTAAACTCAATTTTTAGAAGGGAGATATTTAGGATTTCGGATTTTTGCTTATTTATCAAGAAGTTGGAAAGGTCACTGAATTGTTTAAGCTCTTTAAATACAACTTTCACAGAGGAAGTGGGGGAGGAGAGTGTAAAAAGGACGTCATCCGCGTATAAAGAGTTTGTATTCTGAAGGACCGACCCTTATTCCTGAAATTAGTGAGTTGGACCTAATTCTTTGGGCTAAAACCTCCATACTGATGATGAACAAAATAGGGGAAAGAGGACATCCCTGTCTTGTTCCATTGTGGATCTTGAAGGGGTCTGAAATCAAGTTACTGTGGGAGTTATATATAGGCTTTGTATTCTACAAAGCATTTTCTCACCTATCCCTACTCTGTTTAAGATAGCAAATAAAAATTTCCAATATAGGCAATCAAACGCCTTCTCGGCATCTGTTGAAATTATTACCATTTCTGTATTTGTAAATTTAGCATGATCAATTTACTGAAGGGTTCTGATGGTATTGTCCCTTCTGGGTACAAAACCTGCTTGGTCTGAATGAATGGTTTGGGGTAAGATCTTATTAAGTCTATTTGCTATTATGTTAGTATTTTATTTTATTTTTTTTAAATTTTCAAATAAACTTTATTGAAAATCAATCAAAGATACAGTGTGTTTTCCAAGGTGGGAGAAAAACAATACCTCTCACCCCTCCCTTGTAAAGATATTGTACAAATCAACATCACAGTTTGCTTTACAAGTCAGCATCATCATTTTGACCCTTTTTTTTTCCCTTGATTATTAGAAATCTAACTACTAATGTCCATCCATATTGTCCTTTTTAATTTTATTTTTTATTCAATGTCCATAAACCAGTGCAGGACTGTCTGCGCCCAGTTAGTATATAATATATCCAACAGCACAGTATCCACTGCTTTAAACCATTAATAAACAACCAAAACTGTCATTAGTTCATGCCAAATTAGTGTGATTATTTTCTACTGATAGACTCCAATCTTAACTGAATGTAACCAATGTGCTTTTCCCCTTGTTACTTCCCTCTCGTCAGTATATCTTGATTACTAATCTCTATAGAATTAGATTTTGGTGTTGTCAAACCCTTGGTCTGTCAAGTCCTTGACATTGCCTCCACTGCATTAGCATATTCTCGCGTGTGTCTATTATATTGTTCTGCATGTGGTGGTATCTTTCCAGATGCAATAAGGTGTCTACCTGTTTTTTCCATTCCTCAACTGACAGCCCATTTTTCTTTTTCCAATGTTTCGGTATCAGCATCTTTGCCCCATTTAACATGACTAATCTAAGGGCGTTAGCGGCTTTATTCTAAAGACTGGGTAGTGAAAGGAATAGCAGAGTCTTAGGACCATTCTGCAAGGCTTTCCCTGTTGCTGTTCTAATGTATTCAAGTATTTCTGTCCAAAATCGATCTAGAACTGGGCAATCCCACCAGATGTGTGTCAATGTGCCCTCACCTCCGCACTCCCTCCAGCACTTCCCTGTAGTAGTTTTTATAAATTTGCTTTAGCCTGACAGGGGTAAGGTACCATCTTGATAAAAACCTATAGCTTGATTCTTGCACGCTGGTAGAGATTGAGGATTTTTTTGTGATCTGGAATGTTGTCAGCCATTCCTACAGTTCAATGTCAAGTTGTAATTCCTTTTCCCACGCTTTGGCATATGTGGGCAGCATTTGTGTGTCTTCTAATATCAGTAACTTGTATAAAATAGATATTGCATGATCTGTCGACGAGGTTTTCAAATGTAGTATTCTGTCTAAGTAAATTGTGTTTTTGACTGTGTGTCAACAGAAAGTAGCTTATCTGTGAGTGTGTCAGCTAGTTCATATGGTCACCTGTCTCTGTTTCTTTTAGTTTCCCAAGTGGTTTCAGTTTACCTCCCTCTGTCAAGGCTGAGAATGTTCGCGCCCCAAAGGGAACGCTCTGAGTCATATCAGGTTCCCTGTAGTTACAAGGCAGTGCGGGGTTCTGACATATGGGGGTTAGGGGAGAGAAGTGTGAAGATATATTTACTGATGTGTTCATAAGCTTGTCCCAATTGGTAAAGAAATCTATATACAATGGGTATTTTTCTGCTGTATGTGGCCTGTCTTTTTTAGATAACCAAGCTGTTCTTCCCGCATTTCCTGGGCCTAACAGTGTGCGGTTTAATTGTACCCATATTTTGTTTTGATCATTTCAGCACCAATCTAGCAATGTACGCAGTGTAATCGCTTGTTTGTATGTCTCTAAGTTTGGCAAACCCATCCCTCCCCTGTCCCTTGGTAGGTAAAGCGTTTTCTTAGGGATTCTTGGTCTGATACCCCCCCATATATATTGTTCTATTATACTTTGAATTTTATTTAAATATCTAGGTGGCAGAGGTATGGGTGTCGTTTGTAGGAGATATAAAAGTCTTGGCAAAACGTTCATCTTAATGACGTTGATCCTACCTATCCACGATATTGTTTTATTTTTCCAGTTTGACATGTCGGCTACTAAATTATTTTCCAATTGCCTATAATTTGCCTGAAAAATCTCTTGTTGATCTGATGATATGTAGATACCCAAATATTTCATTTTGGTGTCCTGTTATCGATTGTTGTCTTATCGCATGTTATATTTAATAGTTCGAATTTTGAGAGGTTTAGTTGGAAGTTTGATACCCTCCCGTAAGATTTGAAAATCTCTAGAACCCTAGGTAGCGATTTGTCAGCGTTTGTCAATGTGAGTAAGACATCGTCTGCGTATCATGCCAATTCATAGTGTTTAGACGCGATGGTAAGACCTGTTACCAGTCTATCGTCCCTGATTCTCTGTGCCAGCGCTTCTATGTGAGTGTGAAGAGTATAGGTGAAAGTGGGCAGCCATGTCTTGTACCGTTCTGAATTAGGAATTTTTCCGAGAGTAGGCCACTTACTTTTACTTTTGCAGTGGGTTTTCGGTATAAAGTTAGAATTAGCTGTATAAACCGGTTATTAAATTTCATTTTGTGAAGGACTGATTTGAGGAATTGCCAATTTACTCTATCAAATGCCTTCTCCGCATCTGTAGATATAAGGGCCATTTGTACTGTATTTAATTGCGCATATGAGGTTAATTGGAAAGTTCTGAGAGTATTGTCACGGGCTTCCCTTCCCGGGACAAAACCCATTCGGTCCGGGTGTATCAAATCAGGGAGATATTTATTTATTCTAGTGGCTAAGATATTGGCAAATATTTTTATATCCAAATTAAGGAGTGAGATGGGTCTATAATTTTCGGGTCTGTCCAATGTTTTCCCTGGTTTGGGAAGAACTGTAATATGTGCTTCCAACATGCTATCCATGAAGCCTCCTTCCCTGAGTAAAGAGTTAAATAGTGTGGTCAGCGGAGTTAGTAAGTGATGTATATATGTTTTGTAATACTTTATGCTTATACCGTCTGGGCCTGGGCTTTTGCCATTTGGCATATTCTTAATAGCTATTTTAATTTCTTCAGGCGTTATTGGCAAGTCCAAATTTTCAGAGTCGTCGTTACCCAATTCTGTAAGTTTTATGTCAGCTAAAAAACTGTCTATGTCTTCTTGTTTGCCCTCTGCCTGGATGTTGTACAGTCTCCCATAGTATTGTTTGATAATGTCAGCTATTTGTATGCTGTTGTTTTGTATTTGGCCTGAAGTGTCCATTATCTTATACACATGAGTGTCCAGCTGCTTTCTTTTAAGGTCCTTTGCTAATGATGGGCCAGTTTTATCACTAACATCAAAGTACCTTTGCTGTAGCCTAGTTGCTTTTCTCTAATATTCCTTTATCAGGTGGTTATTAAATTCTGTTTTAGTTTTGGTCAGATTTTGTAATATGTCTATGGAGTCAGGCTTTCTTTTGAGTTCTGTTTCCCAATACCTAATTTGTGAGGTTATGGAGTTCACAAATTGTCTATTGTTTTTATTTTCTCTAGCTTTGTATCTTATAAACTATCCTCTCATTACGCATTTATGTGCTTCCCACACTACAGTGGAGGCCATATCTTCACTAGTGTTTTCCCGAAAGTAATGGCCTATGACGTTATCGAGTTCTATGCGAGTTAGAGGGTTGTCTAGCATGTGTTCGTCTAGCCTCCACATGAATGGTTTTATTGGGATGCTCGGCCATCTGATTGTGCATTGCACTGGTGCATGGTCTGACCATGTGGTCAGCATATTTATGGAGTCTTCTACCAGTGCTAACCCTATTTGGTCTGTAATAATGTAGTCAATTCTGGTGTATATATGGTGCGGATGGGAATAAAATGTGTAGTCCCTTTCTTGTGGATGTTTTGCCCTCCATACATCATGTAGTTTGAGCTGCTGCAGCTGAGATTGTATGATCTTTATTGTCTTATGAGATGTGCTGGTTCTACCCAATGATGTATCTCGCTTTGGGTCTAGGGGGATGTTAAAGTCTCCACCAAGTAGAATGATACCCTTCGAGTGTTCCATTATCTGTAGTGCAACCTGTTTGAACAAAATTTGTTGTTGTTTGTTCGGCAGATAGACATTCACTAGTGTGACTTGTGTGTTAAAAAGTAGGCCTATAACTAGTAGGTAGGCACCATTAGGATCTTTAATGACATTTGATGGGCAGAAATGTATGTTGTTTCTCATGAATATACCCACCCCTCCCTTTTTTGTGGAGCCTGAGGCCAAAAAACAAGTTTTATATCTGTTGTTAATAAACTTGGGTTCTTTTCCCTTTCTAAAATGCGTTTCTTGGATGTACAGTATGTCCCCCGAATCCCTATGCATCTGGTTAAATGCTATGGAACGTTTCTCTGGGATGTTTAGTCCCTTCACGTTTATGGTTGTTATTTTAATTTGTCTTGCATACAGAAATCTGGGATCTAACACTGGATCACTAGCTGTGCTTTTTTTTTGCCGTGTCACTAGGGGCTGTGACCCCCTGTGTATATATCTCCTGATGACGCTAACTTAACTATGTGTTAGATTCTATGCTTCTATGTATTATCTAGAAATATTAGTTTATGTGTTGTGAAAATGATGTTTTATGGCAAGAACCTTTAATCAATACCACTAATGCTGAGGTATGTAATTGTGCAATATAACGTATTATTACTGCAAGAAAGAAGAATAATAACTCTTCCCCTTTGTTAATAAACTTCGGTAACCTATAATATTCTAACACAACTACCAACTTGTGTCTCAACACTGTAAATTACGAAACAGTAAAACTCAATACAGTTCAATACAATTGAGGCAGTATCCCTGACCCCAAACCCAACCTGTAAGTAAAAGAAATGAAATTAAACATTGTTAGCATACAACCTTGTCTCATCTGTTCACGTTCGGAGCTCTCTCTGTTATTGTCTCTCAACTATTAACCGCAGTATCAAGCGGCTGACTCAGTGTCTTCTGCTGCTGTCATTTCAGACTGAGGGGCTTTTTCTTTGTTATGCAGTACCTTCTTCATGGGGGGACGCATACTGTTCTCACGTTGTGGAATTCTTGTTTCAGCATTCTGCGCATTTTCCAGCTGTTGTATGTTGAACCGCAGGGCCTCGCAAAAGTGTGGAAGATCCTCTTTGTTTTTGAAAATCTCTGTTGTATTGTCCTTATTAGCTATTATGCTTACCGGGAAGCCCCATCTGTAAGCAATCTTTTTTGTTCTCTCAAAATATTTGTGATGTAGCATAGATCCCTTCTTTTTTGAAGAGTAGTTGGGCTGAGATCCTGAAAAATTTGGATGCGGTTACCCTTAAAGTTGAGTAATTTGATAATTTCGTCTCTTGGTGGTGCCTTGGGAGGTGGCTTTGCACGTAGTGCTCTGTGTGCTCTTTCGAATACCAGGTCTGTAGCGCCATTGTCTCCTTTAACCGTTCTAAATAGATCTTGCAAGCATCCCTCCAATGCCCCCGGTTGAATTGTTTCTGGGATACCATATATCCTTAAATTGGTAGCAGAGTCACTTCCGGCGGAAGCAGTCGCGTGTACCAGCAAGCTGAGACACGCTTGTATCCAGATCGCGCTACCGAACCCAGGAGAGGCTATCTCGAGGCGGAAAGAGATTCACGCCGAGACGCACCCCTAGGAGAGAGAACCGGCAGCAAGCCAGGAGTGCATCCAGAAGTCGCGCAGCGGGTGTACCGCAGGCGCTGGGATATCCGCCAGGACAACGCGGAGGCACGCTGGAGCACATCCGGACTACAGCGAGACACGCTGACAAGTCTTTGCCACGGAACATCGAGTAACTGGCCGGCTCCAGTTAAACAGGCAAAGTGATCCCGCTGTCAAGGAAAAGAGGCACAAGGATCAGCAGTGCAGGGACACCGCTGCTTTGGGTTAGGAGGAAACAAGACAGGAGATCTTTGAACAATCGGTGCATGCCATCAGAAGATAAGATAAGTACCCTGCCTAATTTTCTAACTGTAAAAGAGTAACTAGCGAATTGCGGGAAACACAGGAGGTTCAAACACACAAAATAAGAGGGGGGGAAAGAGTGTGGGAGAACCAGGTGTATAATCCCTTGAATAGGAAAGTGGGATTTCCTGCTAAATGTAGGGCCTGGGGCTCATGACAGAGAACTGAAGTAATAACAAGCAAAACGCCCTTCCCCCTCTCTGCTTATAGTTCTCTTTGTGGATATTTAATACAGTTTTCTAAACCTGGATTTATAGACATACAAATATTCTAACACTACTGGCTTATTTAAGACAAGATGAAGTAAAAACTTTCATAATAAAAAACTTTCATAATAAAACCCCCAGTAATTGGAAGATCACAAATGGAAGTGGTCCGGTAATGGAGAGGGGTCCTAGCAAAAAGCTGGACTAATACACATGAGCAACAGCACCACACTCAAAAGTTTGTTAAAGTCACTAACAACAGGACTACAAGTGGATTATCTGAATCGGGAATCAGACTAAAGTACTTAAAAATATCGAGGGGCAACGGATGCAGCTTGTGTTAATAAAAGTATAGAGGAAAACACAGTAAACAGAGGAACAAAATAGATATGGGACTGTAATAACTGGACTGCAAAATTTTGTAGCATATTGCCACATGTTTGTTTAGCTAGCAATAATCTGCTGTGAAAAATCCTGTGCTGATATCTGCTTGTTGACTTATTTCTCTCTCTGCCTTTTCTTTTTCTCTCCCTTTTTCTTTTTCTGTTTTTTGTCCCGTTATCCCTCCTTGTCCCCTTGTATTTTGATTGCTGAAAGAAGCAATTATATAACAACTAAGGGAAGTAGTTAGGACAAGGTGTGGAAAAGAGTGCTTAAAAGGAAATATATGTTACTGATCAAGTAGTCCCAATAATAGGACTTAGAAATTCTTAATAAAAAGGCAGAAGTGGAGGGTAAATATAATCAGAACCATCTAGGACGAAGGTACCCTATTTCTGTAAAGAATTAACTTATATAGTAGAATCTATATATACTTTGAAGTTTTTTTTTTTTTTTCCTCCCTCACATATAAGAGCACTACATACGTTAAGACACACAATCACCCTAGAGACACACACACAATCAGGGTGTATATGTGTATGTATGCATATGTATATATATATATATGTGCGTATATATATGGATAAATATATAACTAAAAATAAGCTGAAGTCACCCACAATGTCAGCAAGAAATAGGAATCACGATAAGAAAAGTAACAAATCCACCTTAGAGGTCCCAGAAGGGCCAGAGGAAATCACTTCACAGAGCACGAATAATGAAGATTTAGTTAGACAATTAAATGCACTTTTTTCACCAAAGTTTGAGTTAATTCAAAGTAGCATAAATGAACTATCGAATGAAGTTAAACATTTTGCAACTAGGATCACTCATGTAGAGCGGAGGGTATCAGACATTTGAGATAGAGAGATTCAGAGAGATCAAATGACCCAAAATATGTCAGTACAAGTAGAGGCAATTAAAACAAAATTGGAAGATCTCGAAAACCGCACTAGACGAAATAATATCAGAATAATAGGCCTAACAGAAAAGATCTCAGAAAAAGAGCTTAAAAACTTCGCAGAGGGTGAACTATTACATTTATTAAAAATTGAGGAAACAGAGTCAATTATTAAGGTAGAGAGAATCCACAGAATTGGCCCAGCTAGGAAGTCTCCTAATGGAGACTATATTACTAGAGCAGTTATTATGAAAGTGTTGAACTTCCAAGATAAAATTAAAATATTTAATGCATACAGGAAATTAAACAGCGAATTAATGTTTGAAGGGAAAAAACTATTGCTATTTAATGATTATTCAATTGAAACATCTAATAGAAGGCGGGTCATGGCACCGATATGCACGAAACTGATACAGGCAGGATGGAGAGCCAGACTATTATATCCAGCCAAAATAAATGTACAAACCAAGGAAGGAAATAAATTATTTACAGAAGAAGCAGAAGCTAACTCTTTTTTAGAGAAAAATAAAGCTAGAAGAAAATCATATGGAGAAGAGGGAAAATAGACAAGGGGAATTTAAGAAAGGTTAAGTAATTACTCAATAAGATGTATAGTATATTTGGATGTTTTTATATTTTTTTTATTATTATTTTTTTTTTCTCCTTTATTAATAAACAGGAATCACCGACGAAAAGTCAGGGAACTGGTAGATTCCTCTAAGAATGGTAACAAAGGGCTTAAGGAAGTTAAAAAACTAACCCTGGGTCTAGGTCTTAAAATGTATATACACAGATTAAAATGTTTTTTAAAATGATATCATGGAACATAGGAGGGATCACCTCCCCTATTAAAAGGAAAGCCATACTGAAACATGCAAGGAAGTTGGGTGCTCAGATAGTTTTTCTCCAAGACACGCATTTAAAAAATGAAGAAATGGTTAAACTAAAGGGTGGCTGGATAAAGGAAATAATTTTCACTCCATGTAGAAGTAGGAAAAAGGGAGTAGCAATTTTATTTAGCAAAACATTAGAATATTCTATTAATAATAATAATTATTCTAGACCCAGAAGAGAGGTTTATTATTTTATCAGCCCGAATTAAAGATAAGGAATATACTTTGTGTAACATATATGGTCCCAACAATGAAGATTTAGGATTCTGGAATAAATTAAGGGAACAATTGATGTTGTTTGCAGATAAACCCATGATACTGGGTGGAGATTTTAATCTCACACCGAATTTATTGCTGGATAGGCAAAAAGAGATAAGGGCACAAGATACTAAGAGCTCGAGATCTAAGGAGAACATGCGATACAGAAGGAAAAGGGAAAGTACTATTCTTAAAAATATGAAAAAAGATCTGAATGTTCAAGATGTTTGGAGAACACTTAATCCTGATGGAAGGGAATTCACATGCCTTTCCAAGTCAACACACTCCCTATCAAGAATAGATTTCTTTCTGATATCAGATAAATTAGTTAATGTAATTCAGGAAGCCAGAATTGAACAGATCACGTTATCTGATCATGCTCCAATTAGTATTAATGTGAATGCCTGCCCAGCAAAACAACCTGGAACGTTTATGTTCCCAAAATACTTGTTAAACAATCCTAAATTTATTAGCTTTTTAAAAGAAAAATGGAAAGAATACGATAGATTCAATAATAATTATAGAAATAAAATTAATATCTTCTGGAGCACGGCTAAAGCAGTACTCCGGGGGGAAATTATTGCTTTTACAATTAAGTTGAAGAAAAAAATGAACTTCAGAAAACAGCAAATAATTCAAACACTAGTTAACTCATATACAAGATTCGTGGATAGTAGAACTACAGCTAACTGGGAGAAATATATCAGGGCAAAACAGAATAGAGACAACTTTCTTATGGAAAATGAAGTAAAAGAAGATATGAAAAGTTGTTCTAAATTTTATCGATTTGGTAATAGAGCAGGAAGACTCTTGGCGCAAATAGACAAAAACCAAAGGAAATCGACATTTATATCTAAACTAAAAGTGGGGGATAAGGAAATTAATAATCTTAAAGAGATACAAGAAATATTCTATGATTATTTTTCTAAACTTTATTCACCAGTGGCTATAGATGAGGAAAAAAAGAAACAATTCTGGGAAGAGGTAGAGGTTCCAAAAATAGAGCTAGAGCAACTGAATAAACTTAATGAACAGATCTCAGAAGTAGAAGTATCACAAACAATTAAAAAACTAGCTAACAACAAGGCCGCGGGTCCTGATGGACTACCATCAGAATTCTATAAAACTCTATCAGATGAAATTACACCTACATTAACTTTTCTATTGAATAAATATTGGACAGGTCAACTTACGCCCCCTAAAGAATTTAACGAATCTACAATAGTCATTATACCAAAACCAGGGAAAGATCCTCAATTATTAGACTCATATAGACCAATTTCACTCCTGAATATTGATTATAAAATAATAACAAGCATTATAGCTAAAAGGTTACAATTAATATTAGAGGAGTTAGTCCATCAGGACCAGACGGGCTTTATGAAAGGCCGAGCTTCTAATATAAATTTGAGGAAACTATATTTAACAATAGCGGATGTATGGTATAACAAGGAATTTCATAAGATAGATCTAGCGGTAATAGCTCTAGACGCACATAAAGCGTTCGACTCCATTGTCTGGGACCATATATTTACAACAATAAGTAAATTTGGACTCACTGGAAAATGTTATAATATGATAGAATTATTATACAAAAAATCCCAAGCGGCCCTTTTTATAAATAAAAGTAAAACAGCAGGCTTCCCACTATTAAGAGGGACACGACAAGGATGTCCTCTGTCTCCCTTAATTTTTAATCTGGCTATGGAACCATTCCTTAAGATACTCAGAACAAGGTTATCAGGAATACATATTCAGAATAAGGAGATTAAATTAGCAGCCTATGCAGATGACTTATTGATTTTTACTAAACAATCTTCAAAAAACTTTAAATTAATATGTCATTTAGTGGAACAGTTTGGATCATTTTCGGGCTACAAAATCAATAAAAACAAATCAGAGGTATTATGGTTGCATAAAAATAAAGATTCAGATAATCAAACTTTTAGAGAAATTAAACACTCACTCATCTATTTAGGATTAAAATTTTCAGAGGACCCAGAAGAAATTTATAGGTTAAACTTGATAGAAGCGGTTAAGAAGTTTGTCGACACTCTTAAAGTGATGGTAAAGTTCCCCCAATGTCTATGTAGTATAGCCTTATGTGTGGAAAAACACTATAACTTTCATTCATCAGATTTTATATTAATGAGTATTAAGAAAGATATCACCTTTATAAAGCTGTTTCTACCCGTGCACAAATTCAACCCGTAAATATATAATTTTTTTCCCTTTCGATCACATGTTTTTCCTAGCCAACTGATTTTTCGGCCGTTAGGCGACCGTCAAACTACGTCACCCGCCCCTTTACTGTAAAGTTCATGCGCCATTGATTTTTTCCTTATCTTGATACCCACGCGCGCTCCTGTTTTGCGCATGCGTCCTACTGCCAGTTAGGAATCCCAGCCTTACTGCGTCCTCACATCTGCTTATTACGGATGCGGACAAGCAAATCTCTTGACATCGGCAAGTAGCGCATGCGCATTGAAAATTAGGATCGCGAGTAGCGCATGCTCATTTTATTCCGGATCCGTGAACGCGCATTTTAGAGGCGGAGAAAGCGGGTGGGATCGCTGAAGAAGGAAGTAGGGCTTGGGAGGAGTCAGGACCCAAACGGTAGGGAATTGGAAATAGATTTTTTTAAGTAAAATACCTGAAAAATAACAAAAATAACTTAGCGACTAGAGTAAGGTGATAATGATAAATGGTAGATTGTAGTTAATAAAGGCTAACTTTACCTTCACTTTAAGAAGTGGGAGACTCTCCCCCTATCTTTATACGGTAAAATTAATTTATTAAAAATGATAGCATTACCTCGGCTACTCTATATATTCCAAAATATCCCTCTGTTAATAAAGAGTGCGGAAAAAAAGAAAATAAATTCCTCCATTAAAACCTTTCTATGGGGTAAAAAGAAAGTAAAACTAAATTATAGGAAATTATCTCTACCAAAAAAGCTTCTAGGAATGGTGCTCCCAGACATAGAACTATATAATTTAGTGGCAGTAGGGAAAATAGCGATTGACTGGATGCTGGATATAGGTCATTTTTCCATATTGGAGATCGAGAGGCAGTTAGGTAAACCCCTTTATTTAAAAAATATACTACATTTGGAAGTTAAGAAGTTGCCCCTTTATTTTAAAAGAATAAGTGTACTAAGAGACACAATAATAGCATGGCATAAAATATGTAACAAATTGAATCTGAAATATGCAGCTTCTAAATATCTTACAATTAAGGGGAACCAAGATTTCCAATTGGGTTTCATAACAGAGGTTGGTTCAAGGTGGGAGGAACATGGACTAGTTAATGTGACACAAATGATAAATAGGGAACAGACTAGCCCAAAGGTCATAAACTTTGAGGTGGCCCAAAGACAATTCCAATGTAGGAATGAGCAATTCTACGCATATATTCAATTAAGAGACTATTGCATGAATCTCATAAGGGTATATGGGACTGACTGGGAATATTCAATATTAACACCAGTTTTTAATGCATATGAGAACAAGAAATTCACTATTTCAATTTTATATAATATCATAAAACAAACAGAGTATAAGGACCAAATGGATAAACTTATAATAAAATGGCAAGACTCTTATTTCCCAAATCTAACATCAGAGATTATTATAAAAAGTATAAGAACAGTAGAAAGAGCCACATTGGCAATGACCATGCGGGAACAGCACATTAAATTATTATGGATGACTTATATTACACCAGAAGTAATGTTTAAATGGGGGAAAGGTCAAAAGAGGTATAGGTGCGAGAAATGTAGAAGAGAAAATGCTAACTTGATTCACTGTTTGTGGGAATGCCCAAAATTACAAAGGTTTTGGAGAATGGTATCATATTGGGTAAATAAAATATGCAATAATCAGCTAATACTACAAGCAGAACATGTTATATTTTTAAGCTTTGAGAAAACTGAGGCCCTACAGTATAGAATATTCCTCTCAATGATAATTATATTAAGCAGGAATATGATATTAAAAGGGTGGAAGAATGAGCGAGCACCAACACTTAAAGCGCTGAAAAATAAAGTACAGAAGCAATTTTTAATTGAGCAAAATGACATTTGGGTCAATGTTGAAATAAATGTTAGCAGGTTCTTTGAAAAATGGAAGTATTGGATTAAGAGTCAGGATAGAGATACCCAAAAAGAACTTATTACAAGGTTTGAAAACACTGTGTATATAATGGAAAGCAGGCTTAGAGAAGAATGGTTATGATTTTGTGTTTTTTTTGTTTTGTTTTTTTCTCTTTTTTTTCTTTCTCTGTGTAAATAATACTGCAAGAGTATATGTTTAATTTACCTGTTTGGACTTGTACACAAAACTGTATAAGTATGTGAAAATCACTAATAAAAATATTTAAAAAAACCCATATATCCTTAAATTGTTTCTCCTTCCCCTATTGTCTAGGTCTTCTTGATTATATGCCAGTTGTGACATATGTTGAATATCTGTATCCATGGTGTTGTGGCTTTCTTCCAAATTGGTGACTCTCTGGGTCACTCTTGATAAATCTCTCTTCAAGTCTCCCTACCAGGTTTTCACTTCTGATACAATTTCTTTAAGGTCATTCTTGGTACCGAGTGGTAGAAGGTCTGCTTTTGTAAGGCTAGTAGTGTTGTGTATGCAAGGTGTATTCAAATACACGGTACATAGGTTTCAAATAATGAGCGTGGCGTTCTTTCTGGCTTATTAAGTTTGCGCCCTGGCATTGTATTTAGGCAGTGTGAATAGAAACTGATGTGCTTTGAAAGTACTGTATGTTTTCCTCCCTTTCACTCTATTTTTCCCTGCCGGGCCTGCTTTTCTATGTTATGTCCAGCTATACCTTTGTTAATGTAGAAGCAAGGTTTCTTTCCTGACAGATTATGTTTCTAATAAGTCTGTCCTTTATGCTGTATTCCTCTTCTTTTGTTTCCCTTTATTATTTTATTTATTTTTATGTTTTTAGGAGTTCCCCAATATTATTAGCTGAGTTGCAGTTTGTGCTCCTATTTTCTTTTTCTTTTTATTATTTACACTCTGCCGGCTTATTGTTTCAAATAGCGCTGGGTAGTTATATTGTGGCTTTGCCTGTCTGAGTGCACAACTGATCCCAGGCTAGTTTTTGCCCCTCTGTGTGTGTAAAGTTCCAAGGTGGGGTGTTAGCTCAACTTAAAAGGTGCCTTTTTATTTTTTAAGCCTGCCGTTTATGCGGCCTTACCCCACACTCCTCTCTGCAGCGTAGTGTCTCTCCTACTATCGCGTGGTGCTGAGCCTCCGCTCTTCAATCTCGGCCCTGCTCTCTTGCCGTTATCTTTGCTGGTTCTGTTGCCTTCTTAGTGGTAGGTGTCTGCTTTTTATTGCTATAATATGTCCGGTCTGTTTTTATGTAGATGCAGTTGCTTTCCTTTGATGTCCGGTGCTCCAGGGTCTGCTGCCGCCTTTTGCTGGGATTTCTCTCTGCCGCTTCCACTTATTATGTTTTTTCTCTCCCCTCAGCTGGTGTGCGCTTACTGGGTGTTGAGTACCTCTTTTATATTTAATAATGAAATGGGTCTATAATTGCTGGTAAGTTTGGGAGATTTGCCTGGTTTGGGAATGACTGCTATGTGAGATTCAAGACATTCTGAAGGGAGTTGACCGGTTTCATCAATTTGTGTATAAAGTGCTAACACATGTGGAGCCAACGTATCCCTGTATATTTTATAATATTTGTTGGAGAATCCATCAGGACCTGGACTTTTATTTAGGGGTAGGTCGTTAATGGCGGTTAGTATTTCTTCTAAAGTGATTTGTTCCTCTAATGATTCCCTATCACTAATTTTGTTTAGGTCTGTATCCTGAAGGTAAAGGTCCAGTGCATTAGCTTAGAGGGGATTGTTTTTCGGTCAGGAAGGTCATAAAGTTCCCTGTAATAATCCCTAAAAGACTTAGCTATTAGTCTAGGTTCTGAGACTTCTTCTCCTTTATTATCTGTTATATTTAATACAGGTAGCCCTCAGTTTATGCCGGGGTTAGGTTCCAGAAGGAATGGTTGTAAATCGAAACCGTTGTAAATTGAAACCCAGTTTATAATGTAAGTCAATGGGAAGTGAGGGAGTTAGGTTCCAGGCCCCTTTCAAAATTGTCATAAGTAACACCAAATACATTATTTTTAAAGCTTTGAAATGAAGACTTTAAATGCTAAACAGCATTATAAACCTAATAAAATAATCACACAACACAGACTTCACTTGCATTTTTCTGCAAACAGTTCTTTCTATGCATTCCAATCTGGACTGATTTATACACAGGAAGATCTTGTTCCTTTGAAATCTGCTTGATAGCTAAGGTCTGGTTAAACTGATTAATTTCAGCTCCACCTACTGGCTATTTTAATAAAAGCACTGCTTCTCAATGCTTTTCAATAGCAGTCACATGACTGGAAATAAAGGTTGTTATTCTGAAAGGGTGTAAATTGAACCGTTGTAAGCCGAGGGCCACCTGTATATCATTTTGTAAGGATCTACGCTTTAATGCTCTGGCCAGTAGGGTTCCTGCTTTGTTACCCCCGTGGAAATATATATTTTTTAAGGTAAAGGGCTTTCTTGCATGCTTCCTTGTGTAAGTTATTTTTGAGTTCTCTCGATTTATTTAAAGTATGCAACAAGTCCTGTCTCTGGAGGTTGTGTTTATGTGCAGTTTCATCATTTTGTAGATTTAGTAATAGGGTGTTATATTTTGCAGTAGTCAAGCGTTTATGCTTTTTCTTTCAACAGGGATCCTCTAAGAACTGCCTTATGTGCCAGCCAGATCATCGGAACGCAAACCGAGGTGTTAAAGTTTAACTGAAAATAATCTATAATGGTTTTTCAAGTTTGTGTCTCAACTATGGGGTCATGTAACATTGCTTCATCAAGTCTTCACAGGAATGGGTGAAGGGGAACTGAAGGTCATGCTAACTTTATTGAAACCGACGCATGGTCAGACCATGATATTGGGGAAATATTGGCATCCGTTATGAGTGGTAGGTTTCCGTGATCTATGAACCAATAATCAATTTGTGAGTATGCATGGGCTGGGTTAGAGTAGAATGTGTAGTTATGAGTACTTGAATGTATTGTGCGCCAAGTATCCTTAAGTGTAAGGTTTCTCAATGTGTTAATGATTGAACACCTTGTATTGGGAGTAACTGAGCAACGGCCTTGGGAACAGTCTAAAGTTGGAAACAAAGCTACATTGAGGTCTCCTCCCAAAGATATATCTTATTTATGGCCTCTCGGTTGAATCACAAACTTCCCAGGTACTTTGCAAGGTCCAAGGATCCTCAGGCGGAGTTTGTGGATGCTCTAGTAGCTCAAGCTACTTATGTTTTCCACCTCTGGTTCTTCTTCCAAGGGTAATTGGACCATAATCAGGAAAGAAAGAGCATCTGTGATTCTGATCGCTCCGGCTTGGTTTCGCATGACTTTGTTTGCGGATCTGGTTTAGATGTCCAGTTATCCTCCATGGCCACTTCCTCTGTGAAAAAAACCCTCTGTCTAAAACAGACCTTAAAAAAGAAGGTCCTGACACAGTCTGTTGTTGAGACTTTGATTCAGACCTGTAAACCTGTGACTAGGAAGATTTATCACAAGGTTTCTGGCATTCTTTTAGAATTCCTAGTAATTTACAATTTTTGCAGGATGGTTTGGATAAAGGTGTATCCCTTAGTTCCTTTAGAGGTCAGATTTTTGCTCTTTCAGTTCTGTTTCATAAAAAGATTGCCAATGTTCCTGATATTCACTGTTTAGTAGAGGCTTTAGTCAAAATTAAAGGGACAGTTTACTCAACTTTTTTTCTCCCCTTTAATTTGTTCCCAAAGATCCACTTTACCTGCTGGAGAGTATTAAATTGTTTGCAAGTATTTCCATTACCCTTATATTGGCATTTGAAATAGTTTATTTAGCCTGTGGTATCCCCACCCATCCTGAAAGTTTTTGGCATTAAAGAAATAACACTTCCAGTGGGTTATAGAAGAGATAAAGTAATACATTTTTCAATTTTTCATTGTTCTCTCCAAGTATTGGTGATTGGTTTATGGACTGAAATAAGATAAAGAAGCAGGTTTATGTGCACAATGTGATAAAGTAATGCTATCTGATTATACCTACAAGCTCAACCCATTTTATTAGGTTGTGGCTTCAAAACACAAAACCAGCTAATTCATATACACGAGCCTTAAAGGGATAGTAAACCCCCAAATTTTATTTTATGATTAAGATAGAACATACAATTTTAAACCACTTTCCAATTTACTTCTATTATCAAATTTGCTTCATTCTCTTGTTATCCATTGCTGAAGGGACAGCATCGTACTACTGGCAGCTAGCTGAACACATCTAGCTATCCAATCACAAGAGACAAATGTGTGCAGGCACCAATTAGCAGCTAGCTCCCACTAGTGTATGATATGTGCGTATTCATTTTTTAACAAGGGATACTAAGAGAACGAAGCACATTTGAAAATAGAAGTGAATTTAAAAGTGTCTTAAAATTACATGCTCTGACTCTTTGACTTTCCTATCCCTTTAAAAAAGCAAATGTCATACATTTTATACTCTGCAGCTAGTAAAAAAAAAAAGTAATTGGAAACACATTATGGGGAAAACATTTTTACATGTGGTTAAGTCAGTTTCTGCTTTGTGGTTTTAAGGGTTTTGCAGGCTCCTCCATCTGAGCCTAAGTTTAAGGTGCCTATCAAACTTTTAACTTGGAAGTTTTTGTTTATTTTAGCAATTTCTTCTGCTTGAAGACTTCTCCATAATTTGGATGTTGTCAGAGCATTAAAGGGACAGTAAACACCAGATTTTCTGTTGTTTAAAAAGGTAGATAATCCCTTTATTACCCATTCCCCAGTTTTGCATAACCAACACAGTTATAATAATACACGTTTTACCTCTGTGATTACCTTGTATCTAAGCCTCTGCAAACTGCCCCCTTATTTCAGTTCTTTTGACAGACTTGCATTTTAGCCAATCAGTGCTGACTTCTAGGAGCTTCACATGCCTGAGCTCAATGTTATCTATATGAAATACATGAACTAACGCCCTCTAGTGGTGAAAAACTGTCAAAATGCTTTCAGATTAGAGGTGGCCTTCAAGGTCTAAGAAATTAGCATATGAACCTCTTAGGTTTAGCTTTCAACTAAGAATTCCAAGAGAACAAAGCAAAATTGGTAATAAAAGTAAATTGGAAAGTTGTTTAAAATTACATGCCCTATTTAAATCATGAGAGGTATTTTTTTGACTTGACTGACCCTTTAAAGTACTATTTGCAAGCAGCTTTCAGACTAGTTACCATAGAGGTGGGAGGGGTTTTATTAGGACTCTTGGAGTTTGGGAATTTTTGCCTCCTCCTAGTGTTCAGGAATGGTAATTCCCAGGAGTAATGGATTGTGAACTCACCATGAAAGAAATTCATTTAGGTAAGCATTTCTGCAGACTTCCCCCTTATCTCAATGTTATTTACAGTCTTGCATTTTAGCCAATTAGTGCTAACTCATGAATAACTCCAATGTTATCTATATGGCAAACATGAACTAGCAGTGTATTGATGTTAAAAGATATAAAAATGCACTGAGATAAAAGGCGGTCTGTTGTGGCGTAGACAGTCAGAAATTTAGAGGTTTAAAGGTTAAAGTCCTCTTCCTCTGAACAAGGGAAATGGCAACCATAGACAATCGTTTTGTCCTCCTTTGGCCTCGTCAGTGAGGTACCCCATCACCCTTAGGGAGACTTTCCCCAGGGTCATAATACAAATGCCTACAGAAAGAGAAGCCGTCTGCTAGGGATGAACAACAGCTCAGTGGCTTATTCTATTGCCTGAATACCACCTGGAAGTAGCTTATTTTAGCCCAATTGTGCTTTTCACAGAGGACTTTCCTGAAGTATATCAGTCTGATCCTGCTTAACAATTCAGTCCAGCCCTGAAATACCAGGCACACCTCCTCAGAACAAGGGAATTTTCTATACATTGTTGAAAACACTGCTGAAGACCCTTGAGTTTGAAGATAACAAAGTACATTTTAAAATAGAAGGGAAATAAAAAGATTTTTGTTATTTTTTTCAATTTTTGATTTTCATGAGGTATAGGTCATGTGATCATTAGCGAGTCGTCTGCACATTTTATTTACACATAGACTCATAGAAGTGTGGCTTTATATACTTAAAGGGACATGAAACCCAAACATTTTCTTTCATGATTCAGATAGAGTATACAATTTTAAACAACTTTCCAATTTACTTCTATTTAATTTGTTTCCTTCTCTTGTTATCCTTTGCTGAAACATTTATCTAGGCAAGCTCAGGAGCAGCAGAGAACCTAGGTTCTAGCTGTTGATTGGTGGCTGCATATACAGTATATATATATATATATATATATATATATATATATATATATATATATATATATATCTCGATTGTGATTGGCTCACCCATATGTTCAGTTAGAAACCATTAGTGCATTGCTGCTCCTTCAACAAATGATACCAAGAGAATTTAATGAATGAAATAACAGAACTAAATTAGAAAGTTGTTTAAAATTGTATTCTCTATCTGAATCATGCTAAAAAAGCAATGTATTTGAAAAGTCAGGATGACATTGTACGACAATGCATACACCATTGTTACTTATTACCTCAGGGGTTTTTTCACCCTTGAAGTGGTTATCTCTGCTTTTTAAAAATGAGCACCGTAAATTACAAAGCTTCTGGCAATACGCCTATTTTGTTGTGGATGCAAATCACACAATTTATATAGTACATACCTTGTTTAGTGACTGGAACTATCTTTGCAATAAATGCGTTGCAGGCTCTTAGCAAGATTAGACTGGACTCAGTTAGGCAGTAGCAGATACAGAAACACCAGGAGATTAGTCTATTAAAGGGACACTGAACCCAATTTTTTTTCTTTCATGATTGATAGAGAATACAATTTTAAGCAACTTTCTAATTTACTCCTATTATGAATTTTTATTCGTCCTCTTGGTATCTTTTTAAAAGAAAAAGAAAGAAAAAAAAAGTAAGAATGTAAGCTTAAAAGCCAGCCCATTTTTGGTTCAGAACATGGGTAGCGCTTGATGATTGGTGTCTAAATGTATCCACCAATCAGCAAGCGCTTCCCAGGTTCTGAACCAAAGATAGGTCAGCTCATAAACTTACATTCCTGCTTTTTTCAAATAAATATACCAAGAGAACAAAGAAAAATTGATAATAGGAGTAAATTAGAAAGTTGCTTAAAATCTGAATCACGAAAGAAAAAAAAAAAATGGGTTTAGTGTCCATTTAACAAGCCAGACGCCAGATTATTAGTCCGGAACCGGTCGTCACAACAAAAGGAAGATTCAGTAGCATAAACTGGAATACAGTTCCAAGAACAGACAGAGGTTAAAAGGATATGAAACCCCAAAAAATTATTTTGTGATTCAGACAGAGCATACAATTTAAAAAAAAAAGTTTAAAATGTACTTCTATTATCAAATTTGCTTCATTTCCATGATATTCTGTGTTGAAGAGATACCGAAGCTGCCATATACTGCTACAGAAATGGGCAGGCTCCTAAGCATACGCCCCTGCTTTTCAATAAAAGATACCAAGAGAATGAATAAAAATTGATAATAGAAGTAAATTAGAAAGTTGTTTAAAATCACATGCTCTGAATCATGAAAGAAAATGGTTGGATACCATATCCCTTTAAGCAGAAGACAAAAGCCAGGGAACTCACCAGGATCAAAACTAAAAAGAAAGGTTGGTGGAGGGGGGGGGGCGCAGCTGACCACTGGAGCAGCAGTACGTGCAGGAGCTCCATAAAATGTTGCTTTATTTTAGAGCTACATCTAGAATGCTTATAAGAAGCCCAATCTGGAGCACCTGCTAAAATCATTGTCCTGACCTATGTTCTTCACCCGACCGCATTAACTCTAAATTGTGAAACCTAATGTGAAAAATGCATATTTTACATTCCTATGTTCTTCACATAGAAAATAATGTACTTTTTAATTATTAATGATATATTTCTATATATCTGATACTGTTTATGTAAAGTACATATCTATAGGAATAGGTATGTGTGTTTGTGAAGGATGCATGAATCAAGCCACGTACAAGGTTATCCTGGAAGGAAACGTCCCCCAACTCAATCTCTAGGCCTGAACCCCATTGAAAACCTCTGGAATGTGATAAAGAGGAAGATGGATGGTCATAAGCCATCAAACAAAGCCAAGCTTCTTTAATTTCTGTGCCAGGAGTGGCATAAAGTCCCCCAACAGCAATGTGAAAGAGTGGTGGAGAGCATGCAAAGACGCATGAAACTATAATTGAAAATCAGGTTTATTCCACAAAATTGATTTCTAAACACTTGCTAAATTAAAACATTAGTATTGTGTTTAAACATTTTCTGCGCATTATTTGAGATATGAAAAAACTGCATCTGTTTAGTTTTTTGTCTAGTTGTTGTTGTTTTCTGCAAATAAATGCTCTAAATGACCTCTTTTTTTGGTCTTTGGGAAAGATGTTGTCAGTAGTTTATAGAATAAAACAAATGTTCATTTTACAAAAACACTTGCCTATAAATAGTAAAACCAGAGAAACTGATAATTTTGCAGTGGTCTCTAAATAAATAAATAAATAAATAAATATGCTATTTACTCTGTAGGGAGTTTAATAATCCTCTATGATAATACTGCAGTATAAGCTGAGTCAGCCTGTGTATGTCGTTCTTAAATATATTTTATAATATTGAGATGTTATTATTTAAAGTGATAATCTAGTCAAAATTAAGCTTTCATGATTCAGATAGAACATGCAATTTTAAGCAACTTTCTAATTTACTCCTATGTTCAAATTTTCTTCTCTTGGTATCTTTATTTGAAAAAGCAAGAATGTAAGCTTAGGTGCCGGCCCATTTTTGTTCCAGAACCTGGGTATGGCTTGCGGATTGGTGTCTAAATGTAGCCATCCAATCAGCAAGCACTACCCAGGTTCTGACCCAAAAATTGGCCAGCTATTAAGCCTACATTGGTATCTTTATTTTAAAAAGCAGCAGAGAACGAAGAAAAATTGATCATAGAAGTAAATTAGAAAGTTGCTTAAAATTGCATGTTCTATCTGAATCATGAAAATGTAATTTTGACTAGACTATCCCTTTTTACCTGCTAGTATGCTACTACACACTCTCGCTCTATTACAATGTTTACCTGCTAGTATGTATTATGAGAGCAAAGAGTGTAGTATCAATGTTTACCTACTAGTATGCTACTACACTCTCGCTCTAATACAATGTTTACTTGCTGGTATGCTACTACACACTCTCACTCAATTACAAAGTTTACCTGCTAGCATGCTACTACACACTCTTACTCTAATACAATGTTTACCTGCTAGTATGCTACTACACACTCTCGCTCTAATACAATGTTTACCTGCTAGTATTCCACTACACACTCTCACTCTAATACGTTTACCTGCTAGTATGCTACTACACACTCTCGCTCTATTACAATGTTTACCTGCTAGTATGTTACTGCACATCTCTGTAATCCAATGTTTACCTGCTAGTATGCTACTACACACTCTCGCTCTATTACAATGTTTACCTGCTAGTATGTATTATGAGAGCAAAGAGTGTAGTATCAATGTTTACCTACTAGTATGCTACTACACTCTCTCGCTCTAATACAATGTTTACTTGCTGGTATGCTACTACACACTCTCACTCAATTACAAAGTTTACCTGCTAGTATGCTACTACACACTCTCGCTCTAATACAATGTTTACCTGCTAGAATGCTACTACACACTCTCGCTCTAATACAACGTTTACCTGCTAGTAAGCTACTACACACTCTAATACAATGTTTATCTGCTAGTATGCTACTACACACTCTCACTCTAATACAATGTTTACCTGCTTGTATGCTACTACAAACTATCACTCTAATACAATGTTTACCTGCTAGTATGCTACTACACACTATCACTCTAATACAATGTTTACCTGCTAGTATGCTACTACACACTATCACTCTAATACAATGTTTACCTGCTAGTATGCTACTACACACTCTAATACAATGTTTACCTGCTAGTAAGCTACTACACACTCTCACTCTAATACAATGTTTACCTGCTAGTATGCTACTACATACTCTCACTCTAATACAATGTTTACCTGCTAGTATGCTACTACACACTCACTCAAATACAATGTTTACCTGCTAGTATGCTACTACACGCTCTCGCTCTAATACAATATTTACCTGCTAGTATGCTACTACACGCTCTCACTCTATTATAATGTTTACCTGCTAGTATTCTACTACACACTCTCATTCTAATACAATGTTTACCTGCTAGTAAGCTACTACACACTCTCACTCTAATAAAATGTTTACCTTCTAGTATGCTACTACACACTCTCACTCTAATAAAATGTTTACCTGCTAGTATGCTACTACACACTCTCACTCTAATACAATGTTTACCTGCTAGTATGCTACTACACAGTCTCACGCTAATACAATGTTTACCTGCTAGTATGCTACTCACACTCTCATTCTACTACAACGTTTACCTGCTAGTATAACTGCATGTAATAGACACTACTATGAAGAATAATATGCTAAAATACTGATCTAAAATCTAGTATAAAACCTATTAAAAACTTACTTTGAAGCTCCAAGTTTAGCACTGTTGCAAAGGTTAGGCTGGGACACCCACTGAAATGGGATGGAAAGCAAAAAGAACAGACCCCCCCTGCATAAGAAAATACTCTTAACACAAACAGGAGAAAGCTGGAGTAAGAAGACAACAGTCTACTTCTAAAACTTTGGGGCTTGGTTAGGAGTCTAAAAATCAGCACAATGTTATTTAAAAATGAGCAAAACAATACATTGTTAAAAAAAACACTCACAGATGGGCTATATAAAGGTATCATCTATAAAACATTTATGCAAAGAAAAATTGAGTTTATAATGTTTAAATAAGTAGCTGGGTGCAAGAGTGGCCCATACTGCAATTACACGTGTGGTATAATATATAAAACAGGTTCTTATTAGGCTACTTTCTTTTGATATATTTATCAGTACTCTTACTGCACCAACTATGTCTGATATGTGCCGCTTGTCTGTAATGTTTTTTTTGTTTGTGCTCTGACTTGTGTTGTAAGTTAAATACCTGTGCAGAAATGTACCACTCCAACGTATTATCTGTTAACTTAATAAAATAAAAAAATATGGAAACATTTTTTTTAAACGATAGGCCAGGTAACAGAACGCCAGGACTTCTGTAGGAATAATCAAGCACTGAACAGGTGTTAGCAATGACCTTTTTAACACTTCCCATTCATTCTTGGCACAAAGGAAACCGCAGAAACACTCCAAACACAGAACATACAAATAGTGCTACTCTTAGTGCACTCTCTTCAAGATTTTTCAATTAAGGGGTAAATAGCGCACCCTGAGCTGCCGCCCGCTCTAATCCGAAGCCCCAGGCTTTGCAGCTACAACCACCCTAGACTTAGTGCGCACACAGGCTCCTGCTCCGGTCCTGCAGGAAGGAAGAGCACAGGTCTTACTGCGCCTCGGGGACTACACATTTTGGAGCTTTTTACGGATAAAAAAGAAAAAATATTTAATGATGTTTTAGCAGAAAATAAATTTTTGTTTATTTTCTGACTTCCATGTGCCTTTACAAACAGAGTTGTCTAACATGAGGCCCTAAGGGTCACATAATACCTTCCCAGTTCCTTTATTTAGTGCCCATTTCTCCAAGCTGAATCCTGTATGTGTCAGAAGCAGGAAGGTATTTTTCAGTATCACAATGAAGAGAGACACGCATTTCTCATAAATACAGTGAAGCCATTGTTTAATAACGGACGGTAGAGCTATAACTCTGTCACAAGATTTCAGCACCTCATGATATGACACATTTTGAGCATGAACATATGCGCTTCGTATTTTTTAGTACCTTGATCAGAAAGGGACATTGTGATGTTAAAGACGGTATGATTGCCACCCATTAGTAGCAAGCCTGTCAGTTCCAGGACACAACATGTGAGCAACAGTAACAGACCCCTACAATATTCATATTCAGGTGCTGCAATGCTTGATGTTTAAACACATAGGTAAACACACAGCAATCTAGAATCAGTAATTAAATGCTCTAACAAAGTAAACATCATTTTTACATCAGAATATCCTGTTTAAATGACAATACTCCTCGCCATGCACCAACGTCTACAGATGTAAGACCACACATTGCAAATGATCATGTTAAAGGGATAGTAAACCCAAAAAAAATCTTTCATGATTCAGATAGAGCATGCAATTTTAAGCAACTTTCTAATGTAATCCTATTATCAATTTGTCTTCGTTCTCTTGTTATCTTTATTTGAAAAAGCAGGAATGAAAGCTTTGGAGCCGGCCTATTTTTGTTTTAGTACTCTGGATAGGGCTTGCTGATTGGTGGCTACATTTAACCATCCAATCATCAAGCACAACCCAGATTCTCAACCTAAAATGGGCCAACTCCAAAGCTTTTATTTCTTTTTTTTTAAATAAAGATAGCAAGAGAACAAAGAAAAATTGTTAATAGGAGTAAATTAGAAAGTTGCTTAAAATTCCATGCTCTATCTGAAAATATTAAAAATACATATAGCTTCTTAATCTATCGATTGCAAACATTAATGTTCTCTCTTTAGGAAACTCAAAGTTATTACCATTTAGCTGTTTTCACACAATATTAATGAACAATCTTACCTAGCAAGCTAATGGTTAAAACTCAACATCCCTGTTGATGAATACTACTCTACATTTGAGTTCAAATAATGCTGTGATTAACACTATTATGGTATAATATGCATTACTCACTACGAAGCTGGATTTTCTTGAACTGTATGTAGAAAGTTTACGTTCATAACTTAACATCCTTGTTAATATTTCCTGACATTCAAATTCAAATTAATATTTGTATTCAATTTAATATAGTATACTATGTACCTTTAAATTTTGCCCAATTGAATTTATGTGTTGGATTATTGGGAACAATCAGCATTAACTACTTCCACACAGGAGGCTGTTAATAAAACAACTTAATACAACAGGTACACCTAAAGTGGTTTAATTCACATTATATAAACAAGATTATATAGATTGTGCCTGGAACTGATATTATTCATGGTAATATCCCCCCCAACTTAGTGAGTGTCATGATGTGGACAATTCATTATAATCCTCAACTTGTATAATAAACATTCAGGTTATAACTACCATCTGAAGTGTTATTATTATTTTTTCAACTTCTGACACTCATTGCACAACCACCATTGTATTCTTTATTATTTTGATTCCCCACACAATTTGTACCACTATGACTGGCCCCTATGAGCGTTTTTAAGTTTATATTTTCCAATTTTATTGTGTAATTTCAATAAAAGTTAAATTTGAATTGTTTATAGTAAGATGTACACATCCAAGACCTTATCTTGTAATCAAAACTGTCTGGTTTACAAGTGATCCATTTCCATGACAGTTATATTAACTACAACCCCGTAAATGCTATATATGTAGTCTTTGTCTTTTAAGTGTAGGCTGCCTTGCCTCTCTTATCAGTTTTTTCTAAAGTGTTCATTACTACATAGCACCACAACCCAGTTACTAGGTGGAGCGTTTAGCTCACTCCAGTCGCAGGGATTTCAAGGGGTCTTTATATAATTATTTTTGATGCAAGTAGTGCCATTGGTCTCCCTTTTTTTGTGTATACAGATAATATTCACTACTATAACCTTTTAGAAACCAAAAAGCACTGATCTATATACCCATGTTACACTGTATGTCCAGCAGTCTCAGTAACATAATTCTTTACTGCCACTGTTACCCTCACGTATCTCCCTCTTCAATATGATCACTGTGGGTGTTCACTTTGTAGCCATACTGACACTGCCAATCCTCTTGATGAGCCCGACATCCTCCTCCCATCTGAGCCCACTGGCGGTCTCGGACATCAGAAACTGCACAAACGCATACACCTGGTTAACACCCAGTTGCTAGAACACAAGCCCGGGAGAGCAGAGGCCTGTGACATGAGAGGCTATAAAGCCAGAAGGAGGCGGATGTGGCTGTGAAGGTCCTAGATCCAGGGTATGGAGTGGTGAGGAATTGGAGGGGGGGGGGAAGTCTTGAAATGGTGTGTGGCTCAAAGAACGGTGCTCATTTAGGGGGCATGGTAGTCAGGAGGAGGAAACTAACAGGGGCATAAGGAAATATGGAAAGGGAGGATGAGAGAGCTATAGAGCTCAAATCAAGAATAAGAGTAATAATAATAATAACTAGTATTTATATAGTACCCTTTTCCCAGTGGGACTCAAAGAGCTTTTTCAGCGCTCACTCTCGGAATTAACCAAATCATCAGCTGAATAGTAATAGTTGTTGTTATTACCCAATTTAATGAGGTACTCATTTTATCTACCTCGGAAGAATGAATGGCTGAGTCGGCCCTGCCAGGATTTGAACCTGTGACCTTTGGATCTTTGAACAGGCTTTTGTAGTCATGGCATTTTACCAACTGAGCTAGAGTAGCATGAAGCTCTGAGAAAGAATATTGAGAAGGACGCCGTTGCACCAGAGCAGACCTCTCCCTCTTTGACCTCACTGCATTCTGAGACTTATAGTTCCCATCCGCATTGGCATAGTAAAGGTTCCAGCTGCAGCGGGCTACAATTGCAATTTGTTTAAAAAGACATTATTATTATTTTTTTTATCTTTTTGTAGCTAAAATTGAGTATTTTAAAATGTATTCATTTTTATTAAATAGTATTCTGTATGTGACTAAAGACAAGTTTTATTTTTAATGCTTATGGAGAGGTTTCTGAATTGTCAGCCTCTCTATATGGATATGTTGTGCACAAACATGCTCTTCCTGTTACCATGTGAGTTGAAATAATTTAAACTTGTATAATTGCTGTTCTTTCAAATGTGTGAAAAAATATTTTTAATAAAATTTCATTTAAAGGGTCATTAAATACAGTAGAGTTGCAAAACCAACAAGTGCATACTAAAAAAACTTTCTCCAACATAGGTGTGTCCGGTCCACGGCGTCATCCTTACTTGTGGGATATTCTCTTCCCCAACAGGAAATGGCAAAGAGCCCAGCAAAGCTGGTCACATGATCCCTCCTAGGCTCCGCCTACCCCAGTCATTCTCTTTGCCGTTGTACAGGCAACATCTCCACGGAGATGGCTTAGAGTTTTTTAGTGTTTAACTGTAGTTTTTCATTATTCAATCAAGAGTTTGTTATTTTCAAATAGTGCTGGTACGTACTATTTACTCAGAAACAGAAAAGAGATGAAGAATTCTGTTTGTATGAGGAAAATGATTTTAGCAACCGTAACTAAAATCCATGGCTGTTCCACACAGGACTGTTGAGAGCAATTAACTTCAGTTGGGGGAACAGTTTGCAGTCTCTTGCTGCTTGAGGTATGACACATTCTAACAAGACGATGTAATGCTGGAAGCTGTCATTTTCCCTATGGGATCCGGTAAGCCATGTTTATTACGATTGTAAATAAGGGCTTCACAAGGGCTTATTTAAACTGTAGACTTTTTCTGGGCTAAATCGATTGATTATTAACACATATTTAGCCTTGAGGAATCATTTTATCTGGGTATTTTGATATAATAATATCGGCAGGCACTGTTTTAGACACCTTATTCTTTAGGGGCTTTCCCCAAGCATAGGCAGAGTCTCATTTTCGCGCCGGTGTTGCGCACTTGTTTTTGAGAGGCATGGCATGCAGTCGCATGTGAGAGGAGCTCTGATACTTAGAAAAGACTTCTGAAGGCGTCATTTGGTATCGTATTCCCCTTTGGGTTTGGTTGGGTCTCAGCAAAGCAGATACCAGGGACTGTAAAGGGGTTTAAAGCTCAAAACGGCTCCGGTTCCGTTATTTTAAGGGTTAAAGCTTCCAAAATTGGTGTGCAATATTTTCAAGGCTTTAAGACGCTGTGGTGAAAATTTGGTGAATTTTGAACAATTCCTTCATGTTTTTTCGCAATTGCAGTAATAAAGTGTGTTCAGTTTAAAATTTAAAGTGACAGTAACGGTTTTATTTTAAAACGTTTTTTGTACTTTCTGATCAAGTTTATGCCTGTTTATCATGTCTGAACTACCAGATAGACTGTGTTCTGAATGTGGGGAAGCCAGAATTCCTATTCATTTAAATAAATGTGATTTATGTGATAATGACAATGATGCCCAAGATGATTCCTCAAGTGAGGGGAGTAAGCATGGTACTGCATCATTCCCTCCTTCGTCTACACGAGTCTTGCCCACTCAGGAGGCCCCTAGTACATCTAGCGCGCCAATACTCCTTACTATGCAACAATTAACGGCTGTAATGGATAATTCTGTCAAAAACATTTTAGCCAAAATGAACCCTTGTCAGCGTAAGCGTGGCTGCTCTGTTTTAGTTACTGAAGAGCATGACGACGCTGATATTAATATCTCTGAAGGGCCCCTAACCCAATCTGAGGGGGCCAGGGAGGTTTTGTCTGAGGGAGAAATTACTGACTTAGGGAACATTTCTCAGCAGGCTGAATCTGATGTGATTACATTTAAATTTAAATTGGAACATCTCCGCATTTTGCTTAAGGAGGTATTATCCACTCTGGATGATTGTGAAAATTTAGTCATCCCAGAGAAACTATGTAAAATGGACAAGTTCCTAGAGGTGCCGGGGCTCCCAGAAGCTTTTCCTATACCCAAGCGGGTGGCGGACATTGTTAATAAAGAATGGGAAAGGCCCGGTATTCCTTTCGTCCCTCCCCCCATATTTAAAAAATTGTTTCCTATGGTCGACCCCAGAAAGGACTTATGGCAGTCAGTCCCCAAGGTCGAGGGAGCGGTTTCTACTTTAAACAAACGCACCACTATTCCAATAGAGGATAGTTGTGCTTTCAAAGATCCTATGGATAAAAAATTAGAAGGTTTGCTTAAAAAGATGTTTGTTCAGCAGGGTTACCTTCTACAACCCATTTCATGCATTGTCCCTGTCACTACTGCCGCATATTTCTGGTTTGATGAACTGCTTAAGGTGCTCGATAGTGACTCTCCTCCTTATGAGGAGATTATGGACAGAATCAATGCTCTCAAATTGGCTAATTCTTTCACTCTAGACGCCTCTTTGCAACTGGCTAAGTTAGCGGCTAAGAACTCTGGGTTTGCTATTGTGGCGCGCAGAGCGCTTTGGTTGAAATCTTGGTCGGCTGATGCGTCTTCCAAGAACAAGCTACTAAACATTCCTTTCAAGGGGAAAACGTTGTTTGGTCCTGACTTGAAAGAGATTATCTCTGATATCACTGGGGGTAAGGGCCACGCCCTTCCTCAGGATCGGCCTTTCAAGGCAAAAAATAGACCTAATTTTCGTCCCTTTCGTAAAAACGGACCAGCCCAAGGTGCTACGTCCTCTAAGCAAGAGGGTAATACTTCTCAGGCCAAGCCAGCTTGGAGACCAATGCAAGGCTGGAACAAGGGAAAGCAGGCCAAGAAACCTGCCACTGCTACCAAGACAGCATGAAATATTGGCCCCCGATCCGGGACCGGATCTGGTGGGGGGCAGACTCTCTCTCTTCGCTCAGGCTTGGGCAAGAGATGTTCTGGATCCTTGGGCGCTAGAAATAGTCTCCCAGGGTTATCTTCTGGAATTCAAGGGACTTCCCCCAAGGGGGAGGTTCCACAGGTCGCAGTTGTCTTCAGACCACATAAAAAGACAGGCGTTCTTACATTGTGTAGAAGACCTGTTAAAAATGGGAGTGATTCATCCTGTTCCATTAAGAGAACAAGGGATGGGGTTCTACTCCAATCTGTTCATAGTTCCCAAAAAAGAGGGAACGTTCAGACCAATCCTAGATCTCAAGATCTTAAACAAATTTCTCAAGGTCCCATCGTTCAAGATGGAAACCATTCGAACTATCCTTCCTTCCATCCAGGAAGGTCAATTCATGACCACGGTGGATTTAAAGGATGCGTATCTACATATTCCTATCCACAAGGAACATCATCGGTTCCTAAGGTTTGCATTCCTGGACAAACATTACCAGTTCGTGGCGCTTCCTTTCGGATTAGCCACTGCTCCAAGGATTTTCACAAAGGTACTAGGGTCCCTTCTAGCGGTGCTAAGACCAAGGGGCATTGCAGTAGTACCTTACCTGGACGACATTCTGATTCAAGCGTCGTCCCTTCCTCAAGCAAAGGCTCACACGGACATTGTCCTGGCCTTTCTCAGATCTCACGGCTGGAAAGTGAACGTGGAAAAGAGTTCTCTATCCCCGTCAACAAGGGTTCCCTTCTTGGGAACAATTATAGACTCCTTAGAAATGAGGATCTTTCTAACAGAGGCCAGAAAAACAAAGCTTCTGGACTCTTGTCGGATACTTCATTCCGTTCCTCTTCCTTCCATAGCTCAGTGCATGGAAGTGATCGGTTTGATGGTGGCGGCGATGGACATAGTTCCTTTTGCGCGCATTCATCTAAGACCATTACAACTGTGCATGCTCAGTCAGTGGAATGGGGACTATACAGACTTGTCTCCGAAGATACAAGTAAATCAGAGGACCAGAGACTCACTCCGTTGGTGGCTGTCCCTGGACAATCTGTCTCAAGGGATGATGTTCCACAGACCAGAGTGGGTCATTGTCACGACCGACGCCAGTCTGATAGGCTGGGGCGCGGTCTGGGGATCCCTGAAAGCTCAGGGTCTTTGGTCTCGGGAAGAATCTCTTCTACCGATAAATATTCTGGAACTGAGAGCGATATTCAATGCTCTCCAGGCCTGGCCCCAGCTTGCGAGGACCAGGTTCATACGGTTTCAATCAGACAACATGACGACTGTTGCGTACATCAACCATCAGGGGGGAACAAGAAGTTCCCTAGCGATGGAAGAAGTAACCAAAATTATTCTTTGGGCGGAGTCTCACTCCTGCCACCTGTCTGCTATCCACATCCCAGGAGTGGAAAATTGGGAAGCGGATTTTCTGAGTCGGCAGACATTGCATCCGGGGGAGTGGGAACTCCATCCGGAAATCTTTGCCCAAGTCACTCACCTGTGGGGCATTCCAGACATGGATCTGATGGCCTCTCGTCAGAACTTCAAAGTTCCTTGCTACGGGGCCAGATCCAGGGATCCCAAGGCGGCTCTAGTGGATGCACTAGTAGCACCTTGGACCTTCAAACTAGCTTATGTGTTCCCGCCATTTCCTCTCATCCCCAGGCTGATAGCCAGGATCAAGCAGGAGAGGGCGTCGGTGATCTTGATAGCTCCTGCGTGGCCACGCAGGACTTGGTATGCAGATCTGGTGAATATGTCATCGGCTCCACCTTGGAAGCTACCTTTGAGACGAGACCTTCTGGTTCAGGGTCCGTTCGAACATCCGAATCTGGTTTCACTCCAGCTGACTGCTTGGAGATTGAACGCTTGATTTTATCGAAGCGAGGATTCTCAGATTCTGTTATCGATACTCTTGTTCAGGCCAGAAAGCCTGTGACTAGAAAGATTTACCACAAAATTTGGAAAAAATATATCTGTTGGTGTGAATCTAAAGGATTCCCTTGGGACAAGGTTAAGATTCCTAGGATTCTATCCTTCCTTCAAGAAGGATTGGACAAAGGATTATCTGCTAGTTCCCTGAAGGGACAGATTTCTGCCTTGTCGGTATTACTTCACAAAAAGCTGGCAGCTGTGCCAGATGTTCAAGCCTTTGTTCAGGCTCTGGTTAGAATCAAGCCTGTTTACAAACCTTTGACTCCTCCTTGGAGTCTCAATTTAGTTCTTTCAGTTCTTCAGGGGGTTCCGTTTGAACCCTTACATTCCGTTGATATTAAGTTATTATCTTGGAAAGTTTTGTTTTTAGTTGCGATTTCTTCTGCTAGAAGAGTCTCAGAATTATCTGCTCTGCAGTGTTCTCCTCCTTATCTGGTGTTCCATGCAGATAAGGTGGTTTTACGTACTAAACCTGGTTTTCTTCCAAAAGTTGTTTCTAACAAAAACATTAACCAGGAGATTATCGTACCTTCTCTGTGTCCAAAGCCAGTTTCAAAGAAGGAACGTTTGTTGCACAATTTGGATGTTGTTCGCGCTCTAAAATTCTATTTAGATGCTACAAAGGATTTTAGACAAACATCTTCCCTGTTTGTTGTTTATTCAGGTAAAAGGAGAGGTCAAAAAGCAACTTCTACCTCTCTCTCTTTTTGGATTAAAAGCATCATCAGATTGGCTTACGAGACTGCCGGACGGCAGCCTCCCGAAAGAATCACAGCTCATTCCACTAGGGCTGTGGCTTCCACATGGGCCTTCAAGAACGAGGCTTCTGTTGATCAGATATGTAGGGCAGCGACTTGGTCTTCACTGCACACTTTTACCAAATTTTACAAGTTTGATACTTTTGCTTCTTCTGAGGCTATTTTTGGGAGAAAGGTTTTGCAAGCCGTGGTGCCTTCCATTTAGGTGACCTGATTTGCTCCCTCCCTTCATCCGTGTCCTAAAGCTTTGGTATTGGTTCCCACAAGTAAGGATGACGCCGTGGACCGGACACACCTATGTTGGAGAAAACAGAATTTATGTTTACCTGATAAATTTCTTTCTCCAACGGTGTGTCCGGTCCACGGCCCGCCCTGGTTTTTTTAATCAGGTCTGATATTTTATTTTCTTTAACTACAGTCACCACGGTACCATATGGTTTCTCCTATGCAAATATTCCTCCTTAACGTCGGTCGAATGACTGGGGTAGGCGGAGCCTAGGAGGGATCATGTGACCAGCTTTGCTGGGCTCTTTGCCATTTCCTGTTGGGGAAGAGAATATCCCACAAGTAAGGATGACGCCGTGGACCGGACACACCGTTGGAGAAAGAAATTTATCAGGTAAACATAAATTCTGTTTTCTTTTTTTTTGGACAAATTTTAAAAATGTACTACAATTTGCCAGCCCCTTGCATCATGGGCGAGATTACATATACGGCACAGGCTTCAGCGCAAGTGCTGCAACCTGCACCGCCCGTAATTTCACCTATCCAATAAACCCCGCCGGCAGTTCATAAAGTGCCGTAAGTCGGATAAACTAGCAATGTCCAGAAATGAGTGTAAATACAAATTTCTGGAGTCGCCAGTGACTTACGGCACTTTAGAAATTGCTGGTGCCAAAGAGAAGTAAAAAAAATATATATCAAATCTCCCGTAAAAGTCTAACATGCCTCCCAAAAATAAGCCTGACACGTAAAACCCCTATATCCGCCATCAAACCCACATCAGAACTAATAAAAGTATTAACCCCTAAACCGACAACTCCCCCACAACGCAATATGCCTAATTAAACTATTAACCCCTATATCCGCCATCAAACCCACACCGCAAGTAATAACTAAACTATTAAACCCTAAATCCGCCATCCCCAACATCGCAAACTACCTATTAAAGTATCAACCCCTAATCTGCCAAAGCCCACAACGCAATAAGCCTATCAAAGTATTAACCCCTAAACCGCCAAAGCCCACATCGCAAACTTCCTATTAAAGTATTACCCTTAAACCGCCAAAGCCCACAACGCAAACTACCTATTAAAGTATTAACCCCTAATCCGCCAAAGCCCACAACGCAATAAGCCTATCAAAGTATTAACCCCTAAACCGCCAAAGCCCACAACGCAATAAGCCTATCAAAGTATTAACCCTTAAACCGCCAAAGCCCACAACGCAAACTACCTATTAAAGTATTAACCCCTAATCCGCCAAAGCCCACAACCCAATAAGCTTATCAAAGTATTAACCCCTAAACCGCCAAAGCCCACAACGCAATAAACCTATCAAAGTATTAACCCCATAACCGCCAAAGCCCACAATGCAATAAACCTATCAAAGTATTAACCCCTAAACCGCCAAAGCCCACAACGTAAATAAATAATGAAATTACTAAGCCCCCTAACCTAACACCCACTAAATGAACCCAAATTACAAAATACTAAAGTTACTAACTATTAAAATAAAAAAAACCTAACACTACTTTATAAATAAACTAAGTATAAATTAAAGGGACAGTCTAGTCAAAATTAAAATTCTAGTGTAGGCTGTCCCTTTAAGCTACAATTACAGAAAATAAAAAACTTATTATCAATTTTTTTTAAATTATACCTAATCCCTATGAAAATAAAAAAGCCCCCCAAAATAAAAACACCCCCTACTCTAAGAATAAACTACCAGTAGCCCTTAAAAGGGCTTTTTTCAGGGCATTGCCCCAATATAAACAGTTCATTTACATTAAAAATACACAAAGTCCCCCCTAACAGTAAAACCCCCCAGCCACCAAACCCCCCAAATAAAAAAACCTAACACTAAAAAACCTAAACTACCCATTGCCCTTAGAAGGGCATTTGTTGGGCATTGCCCTTAAAAGGGCATTTAGCTCTTTTACAAAATGTCCACCCTAATCTTAAATCTTGGTACTCACCGCTCCTGAAGTCCGGCGGAGAAGGTCCTGTCCCATGCGGTGAAGTCTTCTTCTAAGCGGAGACCTCATCTTTCTTCTTCCAGGAACATCCAGGTCGGAGGGTGGAGCTGAAGACCGCAGAGCTGAAGACTGGCGACCCTGGAACTGAAGACTGGTGACTGCGGAGCCATGGAGCGTAGAGGATCCTCTTTGTACGATCGCCGCTGTACACTGGATAGTGAATTCAAGGGACGTGATTAAAAATGGCGTCCCTTGAATTTCTATTGGCTGATTTGATTCTTCAAATCAGCCAATAGGATGAGTGCTACTCAATTCCTATTGGCTGTTCAAATCAGCCAATAGGATGAGAGCTACTGAAATTCTATTGGCTGATTTGAATAGCCGATAAAATTTCAGTAGCTCTCATCCTATTGGCTGATTTGAATTTGAAGAATCAAATCAGCCAATAGGAATTCAAGGGACGCCATTTTTAACCGCATCCCTTGAATTCACTATCCAGTGTACGGCGGCGATCGTACAAAGAGGATCCTCCACGCTCCATGACTCCGCGGTCGGCGGTCTTCAGTTCCAGGGTAGCCGGTCTTCAGTTCCAGGGTTGCCGGTCTTTAGTTCCTGTGTCGCCGGTCTTGTTTTTTATTTTATGTAATTGTAGCTTAAAGGGACAGTCTACACCAGAATTTTAATTTTGACTAGACTGTCCCTTTAATTTATACTTAGTTTAAAGGGCCATAATACCCAAATGTTTAAACACTTGAAAGTGATGCAGCATAGCTGTAAAAAGCTGACTAGAAAATATCACCTGAACATCTCTATGTAAAAAAGAAAGATATTTTACCTCAAAAGTTCCTCAGTAGCCACCTCCCATTGTAAAGGATTTCTAAGCAGCATTTTAGTGTGTCTGTCCTGGTACATCTTAGGGGCTGAGCATCGTGCACTCTCATATTATTTCACCAATCAGGTAAAGGAAGCTTACTATGAAATCTCATGAGAGTTAAGTCAAATCTCATGAGATCACAGTAAGAGTTCATGACCTCAGCACTGCTGATGCTGATTGGCTGCTGTTCATTTCTTCATTTTTTATTTTTTTTTACCTGCAGCTGGGAGCAGCTGAGTATAACTTTTTACACAGAACTTACTCTGCTGAGCTGAGGAGATTGTGAGGTAAAATATCTTCCTTTTTTACATAGAGATACTCAGGTGATATTTTCCTGTCAGCTTTTTACAGTTATACTGCATCAGTTTCAAGTGATTTAGCATATGAGTATTATGTCCCTTTAATTTTATTTTTAGTGTTAGGTTTTTTTATTTTAATAGTTAGTAACTTTAGTATTTTGTAATTTAGGTAATTTGGGTTAATTTAGGGGGTGTTAGGGGGCTTAATAATTTAATTATTTGCGTTTTGGGCTTTGGCGGTTTAGGGGTTAATACCCTTGATAGGCTTATTGCGTTGTGGGCTTTGGTGGTTTAGGGGTTAATACTTTAATAGGTTTATTGCGTTGTGGGTTAATGGCGGATTAGGGGTTAATAGTTTTATTAGGTAGTTTGCGATGTTGGGGTTGGTGGATATATGGATTAATACTTTATTTGTAGTTGCGGTGTGGGTTTGATGGTGGATATAGGGGTTAAAACACTCTCAGCTAGATTACGGGTTTTGCGTTATGAGTGAAAAAGCTTCATAACGATGCTTTTTCAATACCGCTGGTATTACGAGTCTTGCAGATACAGCTGTACCGCACACTTTTTTGGCCGTAATGCAACGTAACTACTGCAGCTTTCAAAATGGGACTTCCATAGCGCCGGTATTACGAGTTTGCCTGTCCGGCCAAAAAGTGAGCGGTACAGCCCATAACTATAAGATCCGTACTGTAAACTGAAAGTCAGTAGTTATGGGTTTTATGCTACAAAGCTGTACCATAAAACTCATAACTAAAGTGTTACAAAGTACACTAACACCCATAAACTACCTATTAACCCTTAAACCGAGGCCCTCCCTCATCGCAAACACTAAAATAAAATTATTATCCCCTAATCTGCCGCTCCGTACATCGCCGCCACTATAATAAACATATTAACCTCTAAACCGCCGTACTCCTGCATCGCAAACACTAGTTAAATATTAACCCCTAATCTGCTGTCCCTAACATCGCCGCAACCTACATTACTGTTATTAACCCCTAATCTGCGGTCCCTAACATCGCCGCAACCTACATTACTGTTATTAACCCCTAATCTGCTGCCCCCCAAATCGCTGCCACTATACTAAAGTTATTAACCCCTAAACCTAACCCTAAGTCTAACCCTAACGTAAGGATGGATGTCCGGTCTTCAAAAACTGTAAGTGGATCTTCGGGGGTTAGTGTTAGGTTTTTTTAAGGGTTTATTGGGTGGGTTTTATTTTTAGCTTAGGGTTTGGGCGAAGAAAAAGAGCTAAATTCACTTTTAAGGGCAATGCCCATCCAAATGCCCTTTTCAGGGCAATGGGGAGCTTAGGTTTTTTTAGATAGAATTTTATTTGGGGGGTTTGGTTGTGTGGGTGGTGGGTTTTACTGTTGGGGGGTTTGGTTGTATTTTTTTTTTACAGGTAAAAGAGCTGATTTCTTTGGGGCAATGCCCCGCAAAAGGCTATTGGCAGTTTAGTTTAGGCTAGGGTTTTTTTTTATTTTGATAGGACTATTAGATGTAATTAGTTTAAATATTTGATAATTTCTTTTCTCCAACATAGGTGTGTCCGGTCCACGGCGTCATCCTTACTTGTGGGATATTCTCTTCCCCAACAGGAAATGGCAAAGAGCCCAGCAAAGCTGGTCACATGATCCCTCCTAGGCTCCGCCTACCCCAGTCATTCTCTTTGCCGTTGTACAGGCAACATCTCCACGGAGATGGCTTAGAGTTTTTTAGTGTTTAACTGTAGTTTTTATTATTCAATCAAGAGTTTGTTATTTTAAAATAGTGCTGGTATGTACTATTTACTCAGAAACAGAAAAGAGATGAAGATTTCTGTTTGTATGAGGAAAATGATTTTAGCAACCGTCACTAAAATCCATGGCTGTTCCACACAGGACTGTTGAGAGCAATTAACTTCAGTTGGGGGAACAGTGAGCAGTCTCTTGCTGCTTGAGGTATGACACATTCTAACAAGACGATGTAATGCTGGAAGCTGTCATTTTCCCTATGGGATCCGGTAAGCCATGTTTATTACGATCGTAAATAAGGGCTTCACAAGGGCTTATTAAGACTGTAGACTTTTCTGGGCTAAATCGATTCATTATTAACACATATTTAGCCTTGAGGAATCATTTTATTTGGGTATTTTGATATAATAATATCGGCAGGCACTGTTTTAGACACCTTATTCTTTAGGGGCTTTCCCTAATCATAGGCAGAGCCTCATTTTCGCGCCGGTGTTGCGCACTTGTTTTTGAGAGGCATGGCATGCAGTCGCATGTGAGAGGAGCTCTGATACTTAGAAAAGACTTTCTGAAGGCGTCATTTGGTATCGTATTCCCCTTTGGGCTTGGTTGGGTCTCAGCAAAGCAGATACCAGGGACTGTAAAGGGGTTAAAGTTCAAAACGGCTCCGGTTCCATTATTTTAAGGGTTAAAGCTTCCAAATTTGGTGTGCAATACTTTTAAGGCTTTAAGACACTGTGGTGAAAATTTGGTGAATTTTGAACAATTCCTTCATGTTTTTTCGCAATTGCAGTAATAAAGTGTGTTCAGTTTAATATTTAAAGTGACAGTAACGGTTTTATTTTAAAACGTTTTTTGTACTTTGTTATCAAGTTTATGCCTGTTTAACATGTCTGAACTACCAGATAGACTGTGTTCTGAATGTGGGGAAGCCAGAATTCCTATTCATTTAAATAAATGTGATTTATGTGACAATGACAATGATGCCCAAGATGATTCCTCAAGTGAGGGGAGTAAGCATGGTACTGCATCATTCCCTCCTTCGTCTACACGAGTCTTGCCCACTCAGGAGGCCCCTAGTACATCTAGCGCGCCAATACTCCTTACTATGCAACAATTAACGGCTGTAATGGATAATTCTGTCAAAAACATTTTAGCCAAAATGAACACTTATCAGCGTAAGCGCGACTGCTCTGTTTTAGATACCGAAGAGCATGACGACGCTGATAATAATGTTTCTGAAGGGCCCCTAACCCAGTCTGATGGGGCCAGGGAGGTTTTGTCTGAGGGAGAAATTACTGATTCAGGGAACATTTCTCAACAAGCTGAACCTGATGTGATTACATTTAAATTTAAGTTGGAACATCTCCGCATTCTGCTTAAGGAGGTATTATCCACTCTGGATGATTGTGACAAGTTGGTCATCCCAGAGAAACTATGTAAAATGGACAAGTTCCTAGAGGTGCCGGGGCTCCCAGAAGCTTTTCCTATACCCAAGCGGGTGGCGGACATTGTTAATAAAGAATGGGAAAGGCCCGGTATTCCTTTCGTCCCTCCCCCCATATTTAAAAAATTGTTTCCTATGGTCGACCCCAGAAAGGACTTATGGCAGACAGTCCCCAAGGTCGAGGGAGCGGTTTCCACTTTAAACAAACGCACCACTATACCCATAGAGGATAGTTGTGTTTTCAAAGATCCTATGGATAAAAAATTAGAAGGTTTGCTTAAAAAGATGTTTGTTCAGCAGGGTTACCTTCTACAACCAATTTCATGCGTTGTCCCTGTCGCTACAGCCGCATGTTTCTGGTTCGATGAGCTGATAAAGGCGGTCGATAGTGATTCTCCTCCTTATGAGGAGATTATGGACAGAATCAATGCTCTCAAATTGGCTAATTCTTTTACCCTAGACGCCACTTTGCAATTGGCTAGGTTAGCGGCTAAGAATTCTGGGTTTGCTATTGTGGCGCGCAGAGCGCTTTGGTTGAAATCTTGGTCGGCTGATGCGTCTTCCAAGAACAAGCTACTTAACATTCCTTTCAAGGGGAAAACGCTGTTTGGCCCTGACTTGAAAGAGATTATCTCTGATATCACTGGGGGTAAGGGCCACGCCCTTCCTCAGGATCGGCCTTTCAAGGCAAAAAATAAACCTAATTTTCGTCCCTTTCGTAGAAACGGACCAGCCCAAAGTGCTACGTCCTCTAAGCAAGAGGGTAATACTTCTCAAGCCAAGCCAGCTTGGAGACCAATGCAAGGCTGGAACAAGGGAAAGCAGGCCAAGAAACCTGCCACTGCTACCAAGACAGCATGAAATGTTGGCCCCCGATCCGGGACCGGATCTGGTGGGGGGCAGACTCTCTCTCTTCGCTCAGGCTTGGGCAAGAGATGTTCTGGATCCTTGGGCGCTAGAAATAGTCTCCCAAGGTTATCTTCTGGAATTCAAGGGGCTTCCCCCAAGGGGGAGGTTCCACAGGTCTCAGTTGTCTTCAGACCACATAAAAAGACAGGCATTCTTACATTGTGTAGAAGACCTGTTAAAAATGGGAGTGATTCATCCTGTTCCATTAAGAGAACAAGGGATGGGGTTCTACTCCAATCTGTTCATAGTTCCCAAAAAAGAGGGAACGTTCAGACCAATCTTAGATCTCAAGATCTTAAACAAGTTTCTCAAGGTTCCATCGTTCAAGATGGAAACCATTCGAACTATTCTTCCTTCCATCCAGGAAGGTCAATTCATGACCACGGTGGATTTAAAGGATGCGTATCTACATATTCCTATCCACAAGGAACATCATCGGTTCCTAAGGTTCGCATTCCTGGACAAGCATTACCAGTTCGTGGCGCTTCCTTTCGGATTAGCCACTGCTCCAAGGATTTTCACAAAGGTACTAGGGTCCCTTCTAGCTGTGCTAAGACCAAGGGGCATTGCTGTAGTACCTTACTTGGACGACATTCTGATTCAAGCGTCGTCCCTTCCTCAAGCAAAGGCTCACACGGACATAGTCCTGGCCTTTCTCAGATCTCACGGATGGAAAGTGAACGTGGAAAAGAGTTCTCTATCTCCGTCAACAAGGGTTCCCTTCTTGGGAACAATAATAGACTCCTTAGAAATGAGGATATTTCTGACAGAGGCCAGAAAAACAAAGCTTCTAGACTCTTGTCGGATACTTCATTCCGTTCCTCTTCCTTCCATAGCTCAGTGCATGGAAGTGATCGGGTTGATGGTAGCGGCAATGGACATAGTTCCTTTTGCGCGCATTCATCTAAGACCATTACAACTGTGCATGCTCAGTCAGTGGAATGGGGATTATACAGACTTGTCTCCGAAGATACAAGTAAATCAGAGGACCAGAGATTCATTCCGTTGGTGGCTGTCCCTGGACAACCTGTCACAAGGGATGACATTCCGCAGACCAGAGTGGGTCATTGTCACGACCGACGCCAGTCTGATGGGCTGGGGCGCGGTCTGGGGATCCCTGAAAGCTCAGGGTCTTTGGTCTCGGGAAGAATCTCTTCTACCGATAAATATTCTGGAACTGAGAGCGATATTCAATGCTCTCAAGGCTTGGCCTCAGCTAGCGAGGGCCAAGTTCATACGGTTTCAATCAGACAACATGACAACTGTTGCGTACATCAACCATCAGGGGGGAACAAGGAGTTCCCTAGCGATGGAAGAAGTGACCAAAATCATTCTATGGGCGGAGTCTCACTCCTGCCACCTGTCCGCTATCCACATCCCAGGAGTGGAAAATTGGGAAGCGGATTTTCTGAGTCGTCAGACATTGCATCCGGGGGAGTGGGAACTCCATCCGGAAATCTTTGCCCAAGTCACTCAGCTGTGGGGCGTTCCAGACATGGATCTGATGGCCTCTCGTCAGAACTTCAAAGTTCCTTGCTACGGGTCCAGATCCAGGGATCCCAAGGCGGCTCTAGTGGATGCACTAGTAGCACCTTGGACCTTCAAACTAGCTTATGTGTTCCCGCCGTTTCCTCTCATCCCCAGGCTGGTAGCCAGGATCAATCAGGAGAGGGCGTCGGTGATCTTGATAGCTCCTGCGTGGCCACGCAGGACTTGGTATGCAGATCTGGTGAATATGTCATCGGCTCCACCTTGGAAGCTACCTTTGAGACGAGACCTTCTTGTTCAGGGTCCGTTCGAACATCCGAACCTGGTTTCACTCCAGCTGACTGCTTGGAGATTGAACGCTTGATCTTATCGAAGCGAGGGTTCTCAGATTCTGTTATCGATACTCTTGTTCAGGCCAGAAAGCCTGTAACTAGAAAGAGTTACCACAAAATTTGGAAAAAATATATCTGTTGGTGTGAATCTAAAGGATTCCCTTGGGACAAGGTTAAGATTCCTAAGATTCTATCCTTCCTTCAAGAAGGATTGGAAAAAGGATTATCTGCAAGTTCCCTGAAGGGACAGATTTCTGCCTTGTCTGTGTTACTTCACAAAAAACTGGCAGTTGTGCCAGATGTTCAAGCCTTTGTTCAGGCTCTGGTTAGAATTAAGCCTGTTTACAAACCTTTGACTCCTCCTTGGAGTCTCAATTTAGTTCTTTCAGTTCTTCAGGGGGTTCCGTTTGAACCCTTACATTCCGTTGATATTAAGTTATTATCTTGGAAAGTTTTGTTTTTAGTTGCAATTTCTTCTGCTAGAAGAGTTTCAGAATTATCTGCTCTGCAGTGTTCTCCTCCTTATCTGGTGTTCCATGCAGATAAGGTGGTTTTACGTACTAAACCTGGTTTTCTTCCAAAAGTTGTTTCTAACAAAAACATTAACCAGGAGATTATCGTACCTTCTCTGTGTCCGAAACCATTTTCAAAGAAGGAACGTTTGTTGCACAATTTGGATGTTGTTCGCGCTCTAAAATTCTATTTAGATGCTACAAAGGATTTTAGACAAACATCTTCCTTGTTTGTTGTTTATTCCGGTAAAAGGAGAGGTCAAAAAGCAACTTCTACCTCTCTCTCTTTTTGGATTAAAAGCATCATCAGATTGGCTTACGAGACTGCCGGACGGCAGCCTCCCGAAAGAATCACAGCTCATTCCACTAGGGCTGTGGCTTCCACATGGGCCTTCAAGAACGAGGCTTCTGTTGCTCAGATATGTAGGGCAGCGACTTGGTCTTCACTGCACACTTTTACCAAATTTTACAAGTTTGATACTTTTGCTTCTTCTGAGGCTATTTTTGGGAGAAAGGTTTTGCAAACCGTGGTGCCTTCCATTTAGGTGACCTGATTTGCTCCCTCCCTTCATCCGTGTCCTAAAGCTTTGGTATTGGTTCCCACAAGTAAGGATGACGCCGTGGACCGGACACACCTATGTTGGAGAAAACAGAATTTATGTTTACCTGATAAATTACTTTCTCCAACGGTGTGTCCGGTCCACGGCCCGCCCTGGTTTTTTTAATCAGGTCTGATAATTTATTTTCTTTAACTACAGTCACCACGGTACCATATGGTTTCTCCTATGCAAATATTCCTCCTTAACGTCGGTCGAATGACTGGGGTAGGCGGAGCCTAGGAGGGATCATGTGACCAGCTTTGCTGGGCTCTTTGCCATTTCCTGTTGGGGAAGAGAATATCCCACAAGTAAGGATGACGCCGTGGACCGGACACACCGTTGGAGAAAGTAATTTATCAGGTAAACATAAATTCTGTTTTTTATTTTGTGTAATTTAGTGTTTATTTTTTTTTGTAATTTAGTTAATTGTATTTAATTAATGTAATTGATTTAATTGCAGTGTAATGTTAGGTGTTAGTGTAAGACAGGTTAGGTTTTATTTTACTGGTAAATTTGTATTTAGTTAGGCCTAGATTTGGAGTTTGGCGGTAGCCGTGAAAACCAGCGTTAGAGGCTCCTAACGCTGGTTTTAGGCTACCTCCGGTATTTGGAGTCACTCAAAAAAGGGTCTAACGCCTCACTTTTCAGCCGCGGCTTTTCCATACCGCAGATCCCCTTACGTCAATTGCGTATCCTATCTTTTCAATAGGATTTTTCTAACTCCGGTATTTAGAGTCGTGTCTGAAGTGAGCGTTAGAATTCTAACGACAAAACTCCAGCCGCAGAAAAAAGTCAGTAGTTAAGAGCTTTCTGGGCTAACGCCGGTTCATAAAGCTCTTAACTACTGTACTCTAAAGTACACTAACACCCATAAACTACCTATGTACCCCTAAACCGAGGCCCCCCCACATCGCCACCACTCGATTAAATTTTTTTAACCCCTACTCTGCCGACCGCCACCTACGTTATCCTTATGTACCCCTAATCTGCTGCCCCTAACACCGCCGACTCCTGTATTATATTTATTAACCCCTAACCTGCCCCCCACAACATCGCCGCCAGCTACCTACAATAATTAACCCCTAATCTGCCGACCGCAAAGTGCTGCCAACTACATTATAGCTATGTACCCCTAATCTGCTGCCCCTAACACCGCCGACCCCTATATTATATTTATTAACCCCTAATCTGCCCCCCACAACGTCGCCTCCACCTGCCTACACTTATTAACCCTTAATCTGCCGACCGGAGCTCACCGCTATTCTAATAAATGTATTAACCCCTAAAGCTAAGTCTAACCCTAACACTAACACCCCCCTAAATTAAATATAATTTTAATCTAACGAAATTAATTAACTCTTATTAAAAAAATTATTCCTATTTAAAGCTAAATACTTACCTGTAAAATAAATAATAATATAGCTACAATATAAATTATAATTATATTGTAGCTATTTTAGGATTAATATTTATTTTACAGGCAACTTTGTAATTATTTTAACCAGGTACAATAGCTATTAAATAGTTAAGAACTATTTAATAGTTACCTAGTTAAAATAATAACAAAATTACCTGTAAAATAAATCCTAACCTAAGTTACAATTAAACCTAACACTATACTATCATTAAATTAATTAAATAAAATACCTACAATTACCTACAATTAAACCTAACACTACACTATCAATAAATTAATTAAATACAATATCTACAAATAACTACAATGAAATAAACTAACTAAAGTACAAAAAATAAAAAAGAACTAAGTTACAAAAAATAAAAAAATATTTACAAACATAAGAAAAATATTACAACAATTTTAAACTAATTACACCTACTCTAAGCCCCCTAATAAAATAACAAAGACCCCCAAAATAAAAAATGCCCTACCCTATTCTAAATTACTAAAGTTCAAAGCTCTTTTACCTTACCAGCCCTGAACAGGGCCCTTTGCGGGGCATGCCCCAAGAAGTTCAGCTCTTTTCCCTGTAAAAAAAAACATACAATACCCCCCCCCCCCAACATTACAACCCACCACCCACATACCCCTAATCTAACCCAAACCCCCCTTAAATAAACCTAACACTAAGCCCCTGAAGATCATCCTACCTTGTCTTCACCTCACCAGGTATCACCGATCCGTCCTGGCTCCAAAATCTTCATCCAACCCAAGCGGGGGCTGGCGATCCATCATCCGGTGGCTGAAGAGGTCCAGAAGAGGCTCCAAAGTCTTCATCCTATCCGGGAAGAAGAGTAGATCCGGACCGGCAACCATCATCTTCCAAGCGGCATCTTCTATCTTCATCCGATGAGGACCGGCTCCATCCTGAAGACCTCTAGCGCGGATCCGTCCTCTTCTTCCGACGACTTCCCGACGAATGACGGTTCCTTTAAGGGACGTCATCCAAGATGGCGTCCCTCGAATTCCGATTGGCTGATAGGATTCTATCAGCCAATCGGAATTAAGGTAGGAATATTCTGATTGGCTGATGGAATCAGCCAATCAGAATCAAGTTCAATCCGATTGGCTGATTGGATAGGCAGGTGGAGGCGACGTTGTGGGGGGCAGATTAGGGGTTAATAAATATAATATAGGGGTCGGCGGTGTTAGGGGCAGCAGATTAGGGGTACATAAGGATAATGTAAGTAGCGGCGGTTTACGGAGCGGCAGATTAGGGGTTAAAAATAATATGCAGGGGTCAGCGATAGCGGGGGCGGCAGATTACGGGGGTAAATAAGTGTAAGGCTAGGGGTGTTTAGACTCTGGGTACATGTTAGGGTGTTAGGTGCAGACGTAGGAAGTGTTTCCCCATAGCAAACAATGGGGCTGCGTTAGGAGCTGAACGCTGCTTTTTTGCAGGTGTTAGGTTTTTTTTTCAGCTCCAACAGCCCCATTGTTTCCTATGGGGGAATCGTGCACGAGCACGTTTTTGAGGCTGGCCGCGTCCGTAAGCAACTCTGGTATCGAGAGTTGAAGCTGCGTTAAATATGCTCTACGCTCCTTTTTTGGAGCCTAACGCAGCCTTTATGTGGACTCTCAATACCAGAGTTATTTTTATGGTGCGGCCAGAAAAAAGCCGGCGTTAGCTACGCGGGTCCTTACCGACAAAACTCTAAATCTAGCCGTTAGTAAATAGTTAAAGTGAATTCAAATTTTGATGCTAAAGTGCCCATTTTTTAAAAATTCAATTAAAAACAGGGGCACTTTAATTCATCAAAATTTACATTTCACTCGTTGTGAAGAAATACTTACCTTATTAAACTTGACAGCAGCTCTAGCTTCCTCCGGTCGTCGCAAGCCATTTCTGATGTTAGAAATGATGGATAGGTCATCCTCCAATCACGGCTTCCCCCCCCCCCCCCCCCCCCGGGGGAATCAGTGTCTGATTCAACGCTGTGATTGGAGGAAGCCGGATTCCTCATTTTAGACCCAGGTAGAGGCTTTGCGACGGGTGGAGGAAGCTGGAGCTGCTGTCAAGATTAAAAGGTAAGTTTTTTTTCACAACAGGAGTGAAATGTAAATTTTGATGACTTAAAGTGCCCCTGTTTATAATCAAATTTTTAAAAATCGGGCACTTTAGCATCAAAATTTACATTCACTTTAATAACTATTTAATAATTATTCTACCTAGTTAAAATAAATACAAACTTGCCTGTGAAATAAAAATAAAACCTAACTATTAGTTATATTGTAGCTAGCTTAGGGTTTATTTTATAGGTAAATATTTAGCTTTAAATAGGAATTATTTAGGTATTAATTGTAATTTTTATTTAGATTTATTTTAGTTATGTTAAAGTTAGTGGGGTTAGGGTTAGGGTTACGTTAGGGTTAGGGTTAGGTTTAGGGGTTAATAACTTTAGTATAGTGGCGGCGACGTTGGGGGCGGCAGATTAGGGGTTAATAAGTGTAATGTTGGTGTCGACAATGTCGGGGGCAGCAGATTAGGGGTGTTTAGACTCGGGGTTTATGTTAGGGTGTTAGGTATAAACATAACTTTTCTGTCCCCATAGGAATCAATGGGGCTGCGTTACGGAGCTTTACGCTCCTTTATTGCAGGTGTTAGGCTTTTTTTTAGCCGGCTCTCCCCATTAATGTCTATGGGGAAATCAAAGCAGCACTGGTATTTGTGTGCGGTATGGAGCTCAACGCTGCCATATTGCCTGCTAACGCCGTTTTTTTGCAAAGCTGTAATAGCAGCGCTATAGGGAGGTGAGCAGTGGAAATAACTTGCAAGTTAGTACTAAGCCGCTCATAACACAAAACTCGTAATCTGGCCGTTTATTAGTTATTGCGGTGGGGGTTGGCGGTTGACAGGTAGATAGATATTGCGCATGCGTTAGGTGTTAGTTTATTTTTGCAGGCAGTTTCGGGAGTTACGGTGCTCCCATACTCAGCGCAAGGCCTGCTGCGGCTGCCTTAGTATGGTGAGGTGAAAATGGAGTAAGATTTTTCCATTTTCGCCACGTAAGTCCTTGTGCTGAATATTGGATACCGATTTGGGACGCGGTCCCATGTTAGCTTATGGGAGTAAAAATTGTGACGGGTGAAATATACACGCGTAACTTGTATGCTATGTCGTATATGTAATACCAAAATCACGTAAAAACCGGTGTCGCCGGCTTTTGCGGGCGATGCCGCATATGTAATGGGGCCCCATGTGTCAGCTATCAGCCAGTCACAGACTCATATGTATGCACTGTGACTTATTGCACATATTCAGTTGTAGCTGATGCATATAAAGAGACTGATAATGAAAGTAAATTGGAAAGTCTTCTTGATCTGACAGAATTTGTTGTAAAAAGGTATTTATTGTGTTTGTCCATTTCTGATTTACTAAACTATTATTTTACAGTTGACTGTCATGAGTTGTAATTGTATGTTGTTTTTTTTTATCTTTCATCCCTAGGTTTTGTATGGTATTAGTATTCATATTATGTTTCCTTTACCTCTGTGAAATGGGATTTATTTATGAAAGCTGTAATGTCAGAAAGGTCCATGCTGATCGTATGCAGGTAAGATTCTTAATATTATTTATTTTTATTTAATTGACTGTTAAATTATGCTATTTTGCCAACAATCTCTGTACATTTACATGAATTAATGTTTTTGATATTATTATTATTTAGAATTTATCATAATGATAAAGTATCAGCATTTTTCACAGCACTATACAGGGGTATATATGTATGTATGTATATATATATATATATATATATATATATATATATATATACTGTTTATATATATATATATATATATATATATATATATATATACACACACACATGGGGTGTTCTATCTCGCTAAAGGGTCTCCCAGCACTGATAATAAATGGAGGCTAAGACAAGAATGCAGTATAATCATAGCACTGTTTTTTATGAACTTGTTAAAATAAAGATAAGGCAGTAATAGCAATGTGATGATTAAACTATAAATTCATTACTTGGCATCTTAACGCTGCAGATGTGCCAGGTGTATTCTCTCTTGATCTAGACTGCAATTGCGTCTGCTTCAATTTAGTCTGTCCCCCCTTAGCTATCTTATAATTTACAGTTAGTGTATCAGGTATGACTACATATTATGCTAAATATTTTTCACAAAAATTGTTGGTCTAGAGCTTTAAAAAATCAAAAAAATTAAACAAATAGTTTCTCACACCAGTACCCCTCATTGGAAAGTGTTCCCCCTTTTTCTTCAAGATAAGCACACTGCTTGGAGAACAGAAAAAGCAGAGTGTAACTTTTCTTAAAGGCAATTACTCTTAAAGGCATATATGTGCTAAATATGTAAAATATGTATTTATATTGTGCATATATGTTCTCCTCTCAGGAATATGGTACAGTACTATAATCAGAAAGGTAAAAAATAAAAAACAAAGACACAAGCAGATAATGTTTAATTTTTAATATATATATATTTTTTTTAAAGTATTAATAAAAAACTTTGGCTTTCAGAATAAGTTTGGATTCTTAAATTCCAATTTTTGGGATATGTGTGTGTGTATAATTTTTTCAAAATTGCATACCCTATCTGATCATGAAAGGAACATTTTGAGTTTCATGTTCTTTTAAGCATGGTGATATTTTTCTACCCTGCAACATGCTTCACAGAGATTTCTTAGATAAGAAAATACACTCATTTGCATCGATTCCTAACTGGCCTAAGCTCCTAAGCATACATCCCCGCTTTTCAGCAAAAGATACCAAAAGAAAATCGATAATAGAAATAACTTAGAATATTGTTTAAAATCAAATGCTCTATCTGAATTATGAAAAATAAAATTGCTTTTCATGTCGCTTTAAGTTGAAACTGATACTATAGCATTGTTTTTGTAGGTCTCACTAGTTGCCCAATTCTCTAAAGCTCTCTGGTCTGGAGAGATTCTGTAAGAGGCCTAGTCAGTATAATGAGACCACTCAGTGATTGTTTTAATAGCAAGTTTTTACTTTGAGAACTGTGCATCTCATTAAAGACCCTTCCGGAAAAAATTTACATGGAGGGAGGGAGCCACTACACTACGGCAAGGGGATTAAAAGAGGGGAGAGGGCACCCTGCAATATCATCGATTGCACGGGGGAGGAGAGGAGGGGGAGGCAGGGCTGCTACATTACAGAAATATTTTATTTATTTATAAATTATTTTTTTTTTAAAAATGCACATTATGTATAAACAGTTGTCTGTCAGTACCTAAGATGACTGAAACCACTAGGAGGGGGAGGGTTAGAGAGCTGTATGGGAGGGATCAAGGAGGTGGGAGGGTAGGGGGGTCCTACACTGCAGAAAAATAAAATCTAAAAAAATAATAATAGATAGTCTAGTCAAAATGAAACTTTCATGATTCAGATAGAGCATGCAACTTTCTAATTTACTCATATTATTATTTTTTCTTTGTTTCCTTTGTATCTTTATTTGAATGTAAGCTTAGGAGCCAGCCCATTTTTGGTTCAGAACCTGGGTAGCACTTCCTGATTGGTGGCTACCAATCAGCAGGCTCTACCCAGGTTCTGAACCAAAAATGGGCCGGCTTCTATGCTTGCATTCTTGCTTTTTCAAATAAAAATACCAAGAGAACAAATAAAAATTGATAATAGGAGTAAATTAGAAAGTGGCCTAAAATTGCCTGCTTTATCTGACTTATGAACTTTTGACTAGACTATTCCTTTAACCTGACAAGCTACCTGATTAACCCCTTCACTTCTGGGAATTTCAGAGGTGTGGTGAGCAGCTGCAATTAGCGGCCTTCTTATTACCAAAAAGCAATGGCAAAGCCATGTATGTCTGTTATTTCCGAGCAAGGGGAATCCCAGAGAAGCTTTTACAACCATTTGTTTTATGACTGCACAAACCGTATGTAAGTAATTTCATTATGTAACTTTTTATATTATCATAATTGGCGGCAAAACAGCGGCATTAAATATACCAAAATGGGCCTAGATCAATATATTGGGGTGTCTACTAAAAAAAATAATATAAATATATAGTGTTAATATGCAATTCAAAAAACCAAGCCTCTATTTCTGTTTAAAGGGACATTAAAGTCAAAATTAAACTTTAGTGATTTAAATAGAGCATGTGTTTTTACACAACTTTCTAATTTACTTCTATTATCAAATTTGTCTTGTTCTTTTGATATTCTTTGTTTAGAATAAACCTAGGTAGGCCAATAGGAGCTCAGGAGTGTGCATGTGCCCATAGCAGTCTATGGCAGCTGTATTTGTAACTGGACAATGTTGCAAACACCCGCTTCAATAACAAAATCGACTCCATCAGAAACGAAATCAGCTCTCAACATACTTCCATTCTCTCACCCCCTCAAACGCTCGCAATCAACCACAACCCACATAGCCATAAATTTAGCTCTTTCTCCCGTTACTGAGGAAGAAGTTTTGCCACTTATACTGCGCTCTCACCTCACTACCTGTCCCCTTGACCCTATCCCCTCACAGATGCTCCCCTCTCTCTCTTCTCCCCTTACCCCTATACTCACACACATTTTCAACCTCTCCCTCAGCACCGGCATATTTCACCTCATCTCTGAAACATGCACTGGTCACACCTATCCTCAAAAAACCCCATCCAACTACCGCCCTATTTCCCTACTCCCTCTTGCCTCAAAGCTTCTCGAAAAGCTAGTATATGCACGCCTATCCCATTTCCTTACATTAAACTCCCTCCTCGACCCACTGCAATATGTATTTCGTCCCCATCACTTCACAGAGACAGCAATCATTAAGGTTACCAACGACCTACTTACAGCAAAATCAAAAGGCCACTTCTTTCTGCTTATCCTCCTTGATTTCTCCACAGCCTTTGATACTGTTGACCACCTTCTTTTGCTCCAAACCCTCCAATCCTTCTGTATTTGTGACACAGCCCTCTTGTGGTTCTCTTCCTACCTGTCAAACCATACCTTTAGTGTAGCCTTCTCTGGGGCCTCCTCTGCCCCGTCACCACTTTCTGTCGGAGTACCGCAAGGCTCTGTCCTCGACCCCTTCTTTTCTTAATCTACACGTCATCATTAGGTTCCCTAATAAAGTCCCACAGTTTCTAATATCATTTGTATGCCGATGACACTCCAATCTACTTCTCTACACCAGACCTATCTCCTTCCTTGCTAACCCGTGTCACTAACTGTCTTTCTCACATCTCTTCCTGGATGTCCTCTCAAGCTCCTTATTTTCCCCCCTTCTTCCAAAATCTCCACCCCCAATCTCTCTATAACTGTCGACAACTCCATCATTACCCCTACCCCGCATGCCCAATGTCTTGGGGTCACACTTGACTGAGATTTTCTTTCACTTCTCACATTCAGTCCTTGGCTAAATCCTGCCGCTTCCATCTTAAAAACATTTCTAAAATTAGACATTTCTTTACACAAGACACAACTAAGATTTTAATCCACTCTCATTCTTTCCCGCCTCGATTACAGCAACTCTGTCCTCTCTGGTCTCCCCAGCTGCCGCCTAACTCTTTTACAATCTATAATGAATGCCTCTACCAGGCTCATCTTCCTTACACATCGCTCTTCATCTGCTGTACCTCGCTACCAATCCATTCACTGGCTTCCTCTTGCCTCCAGGCATAAACGCACAATTCTCACTCTGACATACAAAGCCCTCAACTGCACTGCTCCCCCCTATATCTCAGACCTTGTCTCCAGATACTTTCCCTCCCGTCCCCTTCGCTCTGCTCATGACCTCCTACTCTCCTCCTCTCTGGTTACCTCATCACACTCCCGTTTACTGGACTTCTCCAGACTGGCTCCCATCTTGTGGAACTCTCTGACTCACTCCACAAGACTCTACCCTAGTTTTGAAAACTTCAAGCGCTCTCTAAAAACTCTACTGTTCAGGGATGCATACAACCTACACTAACCTTCCTTTATACCAGTTCCTCTCCTCCATTGCTATCCCCTTGAACCCCCTTAGCATGTAAGCCTAAGAGTCCAGCTGTTTGTAGATCACCTTCTTTAGAGCTGACTACAACAGTGCGACTCTTGGCAGGGCCAACTACCCGTCTGATCCCTATAAATGTTTCCTTGTATTGCGCCTATGTTTATAGCGCTGCGGAATCTGTTGGCGCTCTACAAATAACCGATAATAAGAATAATAACACTGCTCTCCGGTCTTTTGGGCAATTTTTTTTTCTCTGAAAGGTCCTTAAAGTGAAGGTCAATTTTGACGAATTAGTGCCCAGTTTCTAATAATCCTATTAAAAACAAGGGCACTTTATTTCATCAAAATTTACATTTCAAGCGTTTTCTTCAAAAACTTACCTTTTAATCCTGAAAGCTGCTCCATCGATTCCCCCGGTCGTCAGAAGCCTCTGCTTACATCAGAATTGACGAATCCGGCTTCCTTCAATAACGCTGTTCCCCCCGGGGGATCATGGCCTGAGGGAATGTCGTGATTGGATGAAGCCGGATTTGTCATTTTGGACCTGCGAAAAGGGCTTGTGATGGGCGGAGGAAGCGCTGCAGCTGCTCTCAGGATTAAAAAGTAAGTTTTTGAAGAAAACTTTTGAAACGTCAATTTTGATGAATTAAAGTGCCCTTGTTTTAAATAGGATTATTAAAAACCGGGCACTAATTCGTCACAATTGACCTTCACTTTAAGGGATTAATCCCTGTGTTGATATTATCGGAAGACTTGTTTACCTGCTGAGATTGCACAACTGTAACTTTGTGCATTCTAAACAACAGATAATAGAAATGCGTGTTTGCCGGGTACAAGATAAAGTTCCTGTATAAATGAAGATCTAGTTTACTTTACTTGTTATCCCTCTGAAATCTTATTTGCAATAGTTATTTGCTTGCTCTCCTCCTGTGACCTCAGCCTTATTGATATAACCTGATTAACTGGGTTAACTGAGTATCTGTAAATACAGCTTACAATGCATAATTTATTTCCCTGTCTATTGTGAAATCTGTCAATTAGTCTCTGCAATGTGAAGTGGATGGAAAGTTATTGCACATTAGTTAAACTTCCTACTCTGCGTGTCACCTTTTTAATTGCATTGTTTATATTGGCAATGCTACCCAGAGCTTTGTGGCAGATCATCACTATCTCTTTTCTTGTTAGAGCAGGGAATGAACCCATCTTTCTCAGAAGTGCTCATGATATGTGTTCTAGAAGTTTTTATATTAAAGGGACAGTCAACACTACAATTGTTATTGTTCAAAAAGAGAGACAACACCTTTATTACCAATTCCCCAGCTTTGCACAACCAACATTGTTATATTAATATACTTTATTACATTTAAACCTCAGAATTTCTACCTTTTTTTTAAGCCACTACAGACAGCCTCTTATCACATGCTTTTTTATATGCTTTGCAGAACAGGAGACTGCTAGTTCATTTATTCCATATAGATAACACTGTGCTCACGTCCATGGAGTTATTTAAGAGTCAACACAACACAGCACTAATTGGCTATGATGCAAGTCAATAAATAAAAAGTCATGTAATCAGGGGGCTGCCAGAAGATGCTTAGATACAAGGTAGAAAGTGTATTCATATAACTGTGTTGGTTATGCAAAACTGGGGAATGGGTAATAAAGGGATTATCTATCTTTTAAAACAATAACAATTCTGATGTAGACTGTCCCTTTAAGTCAGGTGTATCAAATTTAAAGAATCTTGGGGCCCCTGGCCAAATGTTCTTCTCTTAGGGGGCCGCTTGAACTGAGTCAATGCTCCAAAACTGGATATACTAGGAAATAGAAGTGACATTTATCCAAGTAGTAGAGAATAGTGGGAATTGTAGCCCACAATAGCCATACACAGTTGTATATTTATCTTGTGAGTACCAAGTGAAGTGATCATCTTGGAACTGTACAGCAACATAAAAAGTGACATTTACCAAAGGCAGTGTGTGGTAGTAGTCTACACGGGATGCTTTGTCTTTATATTTGTCTTGTGAGTGCCTATATAGAATATCAGCTAGTTACACCTCTTAGAACCCTAAAATAAATTGACAGCTCAAAGTAATGGTTTACCTATTAAACAAGGGAGGACCAGATAAAACTATCTTGAGGGACGCATTTGGCCCTGGGCTTTGGGACCACTGCTTTAAGTCATAGGGGCCCATTTATCAAGCTCCGAACGGAGCTTGTGGGCCCGTGTTTCTGACGAGTCTTCAGACTCGCCAGAAACAGCAGTTATGAAGCAGCGGTCTAAAGACCGCTGCTCCATAACCCTGTCTGCCTGCTCTTATGAGGCAGACAGGAATCGCCGGAATTCAACCCGATCGAGTACGATCGGGTTGATTGACACCTCCCTGCTGGCGGCCGATTGGCCGCGAGTCAGCAGGGGGCGGCGTTGCACCAGCAGCTCTTGTGAGCTGCTGGTGCAATGTTAAATGCAGAGAGCGTATTGCTCTCCGCATTCGGATCAGGTCCGCAAGACCTTTGATAAATAGGCCCCATAGAGTCTTTTTCTGTTTCACAGAGAAAAGCAGGAATAATTCAGCCTGCAAGCCAGATTTTTGTGTTAGTGTTAGAACAAGTCCATATTGTGTGACTCAGATATCAATTATTAAATAAAAAAACATAGTTGCTTTTTATGCAGACAGTTTGTTTAATCTTGCAAAAACAAAACAATGTTTTGCCTTGTGGTAGCCAGCTGAGCACCACAAAAATATTGGATGGACTGGGCACTGGCGGTAGGTAAGGTCACACAATAACTTATCTACAAAGCTCTACTATAGACCCCACCCCATATTTTTCACAACAGAGTAGTGATTGTATCCCCTTGGCTGCCAGTAACACTCACACTCAGCATTGGCTCCCTTTGACTTCCAGTAGCGCACACAGAGCAGTATTTTTATACCCCTATGGTTCCCAGTAAAAAAACAGAGCATTGATTTTACCCCAGTAGCTGCTTATAACACACCCAGAGCAGTGTTTAACGACTGCCAGGGTCAGATTTTCTTGTTACGATTCTTGGCTACTAGTAAGAAATAGAACAGAACATGTGACATTTGCTTCTTTCAGGGCCATACATGTCTGTACATGTAGAGAGACAGTGAGAGATTATAATGAATATAATAATATATGCACATACACACAGAAATCTCTTTAACTCCTAACAGTTAATACATTGGAAGTGAAAGTAGTGAAAGGCGTGCCCTTTTAAATAAAATGTTCTTAAAACAGTCAACTCCAAAATTGTTATTGTTTAAAAAGATAAATAATGCCTTTATTGCCTTTATTACGCATTCCCAGTTTTGCAAAACCAACACAGTTATATTAATGTTTTTGTGTGTGTGATTTGTAAAAATAGATTTAATGTAGCCAGAGAATCTCTATAATGATATGCACGTATGCGCTAAACGAACTTGCACGCTCATAATGTGTGAGTCACTGCAAGATCCTGATTGGCTGGCTGTAAGGAGAAAGAGTAAGAATTATGCATATTAGAATTTAAACGGAGCCTTGCATAGCATCGTAATGGAAATAAACCAGTCCACAGGCAAGCTTTCTGATTGGACGCCAGGGCTGAGCTGTAAATTCCAAATGAAGGGGGCTTGTGTTTGAGCCCTATACACAGAGGAATACAGGTTTGAATATATAAAAAAATTACATATACATAATTAAGAGAAAAACGGTGTGCTAACTTCTATAGTTATAAAAAATTACCAGTATATTAAATAATATAAATCTGACTTTACCTTCTTTTTAAGTCCCTGAGTGTTACTACTGTCTCCATGTATATTTATTATGTGGTTATAACTGTGGTTTGTTTTGTAATTTTTCTAGTTAGTTTATTCTTTTCTGTGGTCCATGCAAAGGCCAGAAGGCCACAGCCACTACTTTAGATTCTTGCTTAATGCTCTTGCGTCCCAAGCCTTAGTTGTAGGCGGGAATTCCACTACCTGAGCTTTTTAAATGATTCTTCTGGTAAACAACATTGCAAGGCAGCAACATGGTTATCCTTACATACCTTTACTAAATTCTCCCATTTTGATGTTTTTGCTTCTTCTGTAGCGGCTTTTGGTTGGAAATTAGGTGCCTGTCTTTCAAAACAATATTTGTCATTCCCAAATTACCCTTGGACTCCTCAGTTTAGGTATTAGTTCCCAGGAGTAATGGCTAGTAGACTCTCACCACCTTTATGAAAGAAAAAATAATTGATGCTTACCTGGAGTGTAATTTCTTGTGATGACAATGTTTACACAGCTTTTCTTTAACCAATAATTAAGTATAGAAACTTTTAGTACAGTAGGCATACCACCGGCAAAATCAGCCAAAATAAAGGTAAATTAGCTATTTGTAAACTATTTAATACAGCATGAAAAAGAAGGGAACAAATTAAAGTTGAGAAAAAATTAAACTGTCCCTTTAACATGTAAACTTGGTTTACAGCTTACAATGGATCGTGGGAAGGGCCATCTACCTATAATGACTATGTAATGTTAGTCCAATAAAAAAGGTATTACTGCAATAATATTTTGATATTTAACTACTGTACTAATATGGCTACTACTATATATATTTATATATGAAAATATGTGTGCGTTTCATTTATGCATATTTTAAATTACATCTACCCTGACTGCTTCAGCTGCATTAATTATCAATAATAGTCTACAGGTGATGATAGCCAATCTGAGACAGTGCTGCACCGTCTATTATTACTAATGGCAAAGTGCTCCTAAGTAATTGACAATCCTTGAGGAATTTTGGCACTGGATTAGCGCCCAGTGAAACGTATCTGGCTCAGTAGTGGACCTACTCAAGAGAGGGCCCTTTTGCAAGATTTTTTGGGGGCCCCCCCAAAGGTAACTCGGTATTAAGCAATAGTAACAATATACATGCTGCTTTTTATAATGAGTATAGATGGATAGATGTGCCTGCACTAATAAAAATCTCCACACTCTGCATTTACCTATGTATAGACTGGCTTCTCCCCCCCCCAAAAAGCTATGTAAACAAGAATTGGCAGAAGAGATCATACTCCCAGTGGGGGTGGGAGACAGAGGTAGTAAGCTGTTTATTTTCAATTGTTATCTCAAAGAAGACTGTGTGTTTATATAAAGTGATAAGATAATGAGATCTATTCTCCCTGCAATTTCAGCCCATTTTAATAGGTTGTGCATTCAAAGAGCAAACACGCGCCTAGATTTGGAGTTTGGCGTTAGCCGTCAAAACCAGCGTTAGAGGCTCCTAACGCTGGTTTTGGCCACCCGCTGGTATTTGGAGTCAGTCAGGAAAGGGTCTAACGCTCACTTTCCAGCCGTGACTTTTCCATACCGCAGATCCCCCTACGCCATTTGCGTAGCCTATCTTTTCAATGGGATCTTTCTAACGCCGGTATTTAGAGTCTTGGCTGAAGTGAGCGTTAGAAATCTAACGACAAGACTCCAGCCGCAGAAAAAAAACAGGAGTTAAGAGCTTTTTGGGCTAATGCCGGTTCATAAAGCTCTTAACTACTGTGCTCTACAGTACACTAACACCCATAAACTACCTATGTACCCCTAAACCGAGGCCCCCCACATCGCCACCACTCGATTACATTTTTTTAACCCCTAATCTGCCGACCGCACACCGCCGCCACCTACGTTATACTTATGTACCCCTAATCTGCTACCCCTAACACCGCTGACCCCTATATTATATTTATTAACCCCTAATCTGCCGCCCCCAACGTCGCCACCACCTACCTACAATTATTAACCCCTAATCTGCCGACCGCACACCGCCGCCACCTACGTTATACTTATGTACCCCTAATCTGCTGCCCCTAACACCGCCGACCCCTATATTATATTTATTAACCCCTAATCTGCCCCCCACAACGTCGCTGCCAGCTACCTACAATAATTAACCCCTAATCTGCCGACCGCACCTCACCGCTACTATAATAAATGTATTAACCCCTAATCCGCCTCACTCCCGCCTCAATAACCCTATAAGAAATATTATTAACCCCTAATCTGCCCTCCCTAACATCGCCGACACCTAACTTCAATTATTAACCCCTAATCTGCCGACCGGACCTCACCGCTACTATAATAAATGTATTAACCCCTAAAGCTAAGTCTAACACTAACACCCCCCTAAGTTAAATATAATTTAAATCTAACGAAATAAATTAACTATTATTAAATAAATTATTCCTATTTAAAACTAAATACTTACCTGTAAAATAAACCCTAATATAGCTACAATATAACGAATAATTATATTCTAGCTATTTTAGGATTTATATTTATTTTATAGGCAACTTTGTATTTATTTTAACCAGGTACAATAGCTATTAAATAGTTATTTACTATTTAATAGCTACCTAGTTAAAATAATTACAAAATTACCTGTAAAATAAATCCTAACCTAAGTTACAATTAAACCTAACACTACACTATCAATAAATTACTTAAATAAAATACCTACAATTATCTACAATTAAACCTAACACTACACTATCAATAAATTAATTAAATACAATTCCTACAAATAAATACAATTAAATAAACTAACTAAAGTACAAAAAATAAAAAAGAACTAAGTTACAAAAAATAAAAAAATATTTACAAACATTAGAAAAATATTACAACAATTTTAAACTAATTACACCTACTCTAAGCCCCCTAATAAAATAACAAAGCCCCCCAAAATAAAAAAATGCCTTTTACCTTACCAGCCCTGAAAAGGGCCATTTGCGGGGCATGCCCCAAAGAATTCAGCTCTTTTGCCTGTAAAAAAAACACATACAATACCCCCCCCCAACATTACAACCCACCACCCACATACCCCTAATCTAACCCAAACCCCCCTTAAATAAACCTAACACTAAGCCCCTGAAGATCTTCCTACCTTATCTTCACCACGCCGGGTTCACCGATCCGTCCACCGAAGTCTTGATCCAAGCCTTCCAAGTCTTGATCCAAGCCCAAGCGGGGGCTGAAGAGTGACGTCCATCCTCCGGCTGAAGTCTTGATCCAAGCGGCAAATGAAGAAGTCCATCTTTGGGCAGAAATCTTCATCCTATCCGGGCAGAAGAGGACATCCGGACCGGCAAACATCTTCATCCAGGCGGCATCTTCTATGTTCTTCAATCCGATGACGAGCGGCTGATCTTGAAGACCTCCGGCGCGGATCCATCCTCTTCGTTCGACGTCCAACTGAAGAATGAAGGTTCCTTTAAGGGACGTCATCCAAGATGGCGTCCCTCGAATTCCGATTGGCTGATAGGATTCTATCAGCCAATCGGAATTAAGGTAGGAAAATTCTGATTGGCTGATGGAATCAGCAAATCAGATTCAAGTTCAATCCGATTGGCTGATTGGATCAGCCAATCAGATTGAGCTCGCATTCTATTGGCTGTTCTGATCAGCCAATAGAATGCAAGCTCAATCTGATTGGCTGATCCAATCAGCCAATCGGATTGAACTTGAATCTGATTGGCTGATTCCATCAGCCAATCAGAATTTTCCTACCTTAATTCCGATTGGCTGATAGAATCCTATCAGCCAATCGGAATTCGAGGGACGCCATCTTGGATGACGTCCCTTAAAGGAACCTTCATTCTTCAGTTGGACGTTGAACGAAGAGGATGGATCCGCGCCGGAGGTCTTCAAGATCAGCCGCTCGTCATCGGATTGAAGAACATAGAAGATGCCGCCTGGATGAAGATGTTTGCCGGTCCGGATGTCCTCTTCTGCCCGGATAGGATGAAGATTTCTGCCCGAAGATGGACTTCTTCGTTTCCCGCTTGGATCAAGACTTCAGCCGGAGGATGGACGTCACTCTTCAGCCCCCGCTTGGGCTTGCATCAAGACTTCGGAGGCTTGGATCAAGACTTCGGTGGACGGATCGGTGAACCCGGCGTGGTGAAGATAAGGTAGGAAGATCTTCAGGGGCTTAGTGTTAGGTTTATTTAAGGAGGGTTTGGGTTAAATTAGGGGTACGTGGGTGGTGGGTTGTAATGTTGGGGGGGGGTATTGTATGTGGTTTTTTTACAGGCAAAAGAGCTGAATTCTTTGGGGCATGCCCCGCAAATGGCCCTTTTCAGGGCTGGTAAGGTAAAAGAGCTTTGAACTTTTTTAATTTAGAATAGGGTAGGGCATTTTTTTTATTTTGGGGGGCTTTGTTATTTTATTAGGGGGCTTAGAGTAGGTGTAATTAGTTTAAAATTGTTGTAATATTTTTCTAATGTTTGTAAATATTTTTTTATTTTTTGTAACTTAGTTCTTTTTTATTTTTTGTACTTTAGTTAGTTTATTTAATTGTATTTATTTGTAGGTATTGTATTTAATTAATTTATTGATAGTGTAGTGTTAGGTTTAATTGTAACTTAGGTTAGGATTTATTTTACAGGTAATTTTGTAATTATTTTAACTAGGTAGCTATTAAATAGTAAATAACTATTTAATAGCTATTGTACCTGGTTAAAATAAATACAAAGTTGCCTGTAAAATAAATATAAATCCTAAAATAGCTAGAATATAATTATTCGTTATATTGTAGCTATATTAGGGTTTATTTTACAGGTAAGTATTTAGTTTTATATAGGAATCATTTATTTAATAATAGTTAATTTATTTCGTTAGATTTAAATTATATTTAACTTAGGGGGGTGTTAGTGTTAGACTTAGCTTTAGGGGTTAATACATTTATTATAGTAGCGGTGAGGTCCGGTCGGCAGATTAGGGGTTAATAATTGAAGTTAGGTGTCGGCGATGTTAGGGAGGGCAGATTAGGGGTTAATAATATTTCTTATAGGGTTATTGAGGCGGGAGTGAGGCAGATTAGGGGTTAATACATTTATTATAGTAGCGGTGAGGTGCGGTCGGCAGATTAGGGGTTAATTATTGTAGGTAGCTGGCGGCGACGTTGTGGGGGGCAGATTAGGGGTTAATAAATATAATATAGGGGTCGGCGGTGTTAGGGGCAGCAGATTAGGGGTACATAAGGATAACGTAGGTGGCGGCGCTGTGCGGTCGGCAGATTAGGGGTTAATAATTGTAGGTAGGTGGAGGCGACGTTGTGGGGGGCAGATTAGGGGTTAATAAATATAATATAGGGGTCGGCGGTGTTAGGGGCAGCAGATTAGGGGTTCATAGGGATAACGTAGGTTTGCGGCGGTGTATGGAGCGGCAGATTAGGGGTTAAAAATAATATGCAGGGGTCAGCGATAGCGGGGTCGGCAGATTAGGGGTTAATAAGTGTAAGGTTAGGGGTGTTTAGACTCGGAGTTCATGTTAGGGTGTTAGGTGCAGACATAGGAAGTGTTTCCCCATAGGAAACAATGGGGCAGCGTTAGGAGCTGAACGCTGCTTTTTTGCAGGTGTTAGGTTTTTTTTCGGCTCAAAATGCCCCATTGTTTTCTATGGGGGAATCGTGCACGAGCACGTTTTTGAAGCTGGCCGTGTCCGTAAGCACCGCTGGTATTGAGAGTTGCAGTGTCGGTAAATATTCTATACGCTCCCTTTTTGGAGCCGAACGCAGCCCTTCTGTGAACTCTAAATACCAGCGGTATTTAAAAGGTGCGGCCAGAAAAAAGCATGCGTAGCTAACGCACCCCTTTGGCCGCAAAACTCCAAATCTAGGCCACAGTTATTTCATGTACACAAATAAACAAAGTAGCAATTTACTACACTATTTATACTCTGCTGCTAGTATAACAAGTTGTTGGAAACACATGAAATGGAACTGGCCTCAGGCAAAACTGAGAGAGTTCAGGGAATGTTTAAAGTGAAGGTAAACTTTGATAAATAAAAGCCAGTTTTTTAAAAAATTCTATTAAAAACAGGGACACTTTCATTCATCAAAGTTTACAAAGCAGCCGTTTTGATTAAAAACTTACCTCTTCTTTGCACAGCCAGAGCAGCTTCCCCCACCCGGAGATCCTCTTTTCACAAGTCATCAATGACTAATGCGACTTCCTCCAATCACGGCTTTCCCCCCAGGGTAGTCATTGCCTAAGGCCATGCTGTGATTGGAGGAAGCTGGATTAGTCATTGATGACGTGAGAAGAGAGGATCTCCGTATGGGGGGAAGCTGCTCTGGCTGTGGAAAAAACTAATTTAAAGTGAAGGTAAAGTTTATGTAATTGGAATATATCTATGTATTCCTTGAACATACAATATGATAATCGCTAACTTTATTTTATAAAAATAAAATATTTGTCTTTTTTTTTTTTTAACTATATTTTTCCATACCGTTCTGTCGATAACTCCTCCCAACCTCTATATCCGGTTTTGAAGTGCTGTTACGTATTGAGTGATCCCACCGGCTCTATACGCAACAGCAGAAGCGCGTTCACGATGACCAATGTAACTGCGCATGCGCGATTCTAAGCACACTCATCTCCCTTCATCTACATAAAGCAGCCTTAAGCAGAACAAGTACGCATGTGCGAAACTAGAACACCCCGTGTAGTCTTTGAAGGATGAAATAGACTCTAGCGCATGCGCAGTATATCGAGTAGGCGGATGAGGTAGGGTCACAGCCGCCTAACGGCCAGAAATTCTAGTGGTTGCTCTAAAAACGTGACCAAAAATAAAACAAACAAAGTAAAAAACGGGATGATTGTGAAAATCGGCAAAAAGGGAATTGTAATAGAAATTAAAGGATTTGGAAGTAATATTGTAAAAAATCATGAATGAAAGTCCCATTCATTTTCAAAAAATAATTGGATTCTGTATCAGTGTCAATGTAACTTTACCTTCACTTTAAGTTTTTAATCAAAACGGCTGCCTTCTAAACTTTGATGAATGAAAGTGCCCCTGTTTTTAATAGTATTTAAAAAAAGGGCTTTCATTCATCAAAGTTTACCTTCACTTTAAAGGGACAGTCAACACCAGAATTTTTGTTGTTTTAAAAGATAGATAATCCCTTAAAGGGACAGTCAACACTCGAGATAACATCCGATATTTAAAAATAAAAAACCTACTTCATTCTCCTAGTAATCATCGTCGATAACTTCTATAATATGATGTAAATATGGCAGCCTAACTCCCCCCACCGTTGCGTAGCTACCTTCTTCTTCAAATGATCAGCCAATCAGAATCCAATCCTCAGTCAGAAATTGCAAGCGCATGCAATTTCTGACCGAGAATTGGATTCTGATTGACTGATCATTTGAAGAAGAAGGTAGCTACGTAACGGTGGGGGGAGTTAGGCTGCCATATTTACATCATATTATAGAAGTTATCGACGATGATTACTAGGAGAAGCAAGTAGGCAAGACAAAAGGGGTACGGTGCAGGCGGATCTTCGTTTTTTTTTTTTAAATATCGGATAATGTTATCTCTAGTGTTGACTTTCCCTTTAATTACCAATTCCCCAGTTTCGGATAACCCACACAGTTATAATTATACATGTTTTACCTCTGTAATTACCTTGTATCTAAGCCTCAGCAGACTGCCCCCTTATTTCAGTTCTTTTGACAGACTTGCATTTTAGCCAATCAGAGCTGACTCCATGGTAAATTCATGTGCATGAGCTCAATGTTATCTATATGAAACATGTGAACTAATGCCCTCTAGTGGTGAAAAACTATCAAAATGCATTTAGATTAGAGGCGGTCTTCAAGATCTAAGAAATTAGCATATGAACCTCCTATGTTTAGTTCTCAACTAAGAATACCAAGGGAACAAAGCCAAATTGGTGATAAAAGTAAATTGGAAAGTTGTTTAACCCCTTAATGACCACAGCACTTTTCCATTTTCTGTCCGTTTGGGACCAAGGCTATTTTTACATTTTTGCGGTGTTTGTGTTTAGCTGTAATTTTCTTCTTACTCATTTACTGTACCCACACATATTATATACCGTTTTTCTCGCCACTAAATGGACTTTCTAAAGATACCATTATTTTCATCATATCTTATAATTTACTATAAAAAAAAATATAAAATATGAGGAAAAATTGAAAAAAACACACTTTTTCTAACTTTGACCCCCAAAATCTGTTACATATCTACAACCACCAAAAAACACCCATGCTAAATAGTTTCAAAATTTTGTCCTGAGTTTAGAAATACCCAATGTTTACATGTTCTTTGCTTTTTTTGCAAGTTATAGGGCCATAAATACAAGTAGCACTTTGCTATTTCCAAACCACTTTTTTCCAAAATTAGCGCTAGTTACATTAGAACACTAATATCTTTCAGGAATCCCTGAATATCCCTTGACATGTATATATTTTTTTTTAGTAGACATCCCAAAGTATTGATCTAGGACAATTTTGGTATATTTCATACCACCATTTCACCGCCAAATGCGATCAAATACAAAAAATCGTTCACTTTTTCACAAATTTTTTCACAAACTTTTGGTTTCTCACTGAAATTATTTACAAACAACTTGTGCAATTATGGCATAAATGGTTGTAAATTCTTCTCTGGGATCCCGTTTGTTCAGAAATAGCAGACATATATGGCTTTGGCGTTGCTTTTTGGTAATTAGAAGGCCGCTAAATGCCACTGCGCACCACAAGTGTATTATGCCCAGCAGTTAAGGGGTTAATTAGGGAGCTTTTAGGGAGCTTGTAGGGTTAATTTTAGCTTTAGTGTAGTATAGTAGACAACCCCAAGTATTGATCTAGGCACATTTTGGTATATTTCATGCCACCATTTCACCGCCAAATGCGATCAAATTGAAAAAAAAGTTAAATTTTTCACAATTTTAGGTTTCTCACTGAAATAATTTACAAACAGCTTGTGCAATTATGGCACAAATGGTTGTAAATACTTGTCTGGGATCCCCTTTGTTCAGAAATAGCAGACATATATGACTTTGGCGTTGCTTTCTGGTAATTAGAAGGCCGCTAAATCCTGCTGCGCCTCACACGTGTATTATGGCTAGCAGTGAAGGGGTTAATTAGGGAGTTTGTAGGGAGCTTGCAGGGTTAATTTTAGCTTTAGTGTAGAGATCAGCCTCCCACCTGACACATCCCACCCCCTGATCCCTCCCAAACAGCTCCCTTCCCTCCCCCACCCCACAATTGTCCCCGCCATCTTAAGTACTGGCAGAAAGTCTGCCAGTACTAAAATAAAAGGGTTTTTTTAAAAAAATAAATTTTTTTTTAGCATATTTACATATGCTAGGGTGTAGGATCCCCCCCTTAGCCCCCAACCTCCCTGATCCCCCCCAAAACCGCTCTCTAACCCTCCCCTCTGCCTCATTGGGGGCCATCTTGGGTACTGGCAGCTGTCTGCCAGTACCCAGTTTGCAAAAAAAAGTGCTTTTTTTATTTTTTTTGGGCTTTTTTCTGTAGTGTAGCTTCCCCCCCCACACACAGACAAACCCCCACCACCTTGCTGATCTTTTTTTTTTTAAATATTTAGAAATTTATACATTTTTTATTAATTCATTTTCTGTAGTGTAGCGGTTCCCACCCGCTCCCTCCCCGTGCACGCGCCCGCCCCCGCCCTCCCGTGCGCGCGTCCGTGCGCGCCCCCCGCTCATCCCCGCCCACGATCCCGCCCCCCCTGCACATAACCAGGGCCATCGATGGCCGCCACCCGCCTCCCGGTCCGGCTCCCACCCAACAACGCAGGGAGCCACCGATCTCCGGTGCAGAGAGGGCCACAGAGTGGCTCTCTCTGCACCGGATGGCTACCAAAGGTTATTGCAGGATGCCTCCATATCGATGCATCACTGCAATAACCGGAAAGCAGCTGGAAGCGAGCAGGATCGCTTCCAGCTGCTTTCCACACCGAGGACGTGCAGGGTACGTTCTCAGGCATTAACTGCCTTTTTTTTGAGGACGTACCCTGCACGTCCTCGGTCGTTAAGGGGTTAAAATTACATGCCCTATGTGAATCATGAAAGTTTTTTTGGGCTTGACTGTCCCTTTAAAGACGTAGATATGATATAGAATATATTGTCATGAAAAACTCATGCGTTTAGGATGTCAGGGGTTAATTTTGTCTTCTTTGGCTTTGTCTTCTCTGCTATTTACAACTCTATACTAGAACTATGTAAAAAGTCAAACTTATGGGGCCACTGTTTTTTACTACCTGCATCTGGTTCAACAAGATACACCGGGGAAAATAATTATTCTTACTACTAGGATTTTTATGAGTCAAAGATTTCAACCCAGAGTAACAGAAACCGTGTCCCTATCAAGATATTAACCTGTGGCCGATCAGAGGTGACACTCTAGGATATCTTAAAACACGTTTTAATCACTTTATGTTACTGGATGACAGACATGTCATGTTTGGTATCAAATTAACCCTCATGATGTCACAACTGGAAGTGTATGTGTACTGTATGTACATAACTAAAATGATAAAATATCCTATCACTTCAGCCAGGGCTTACAATGTGGTTTATGGCATGCTATAAAAATAGGAGTGGCTGCCATCCTTCTAATATTTGAACCATGTTAACGAAGAGACTGGTAATAACAGAAGTGTTTTTTAGATAGATTTTTGCAAAATTGTGTTTTGGGATTTTGAATCTGTTAGTTTGTGTTTTTCCTTAGGATTTCCCATATATTAATCTGAAAGTGGTGGCAGCGGAAATTAGTTCAGTGTGGGTGGTATTAAAGAAGTGTTTGGTTATTTTTCTGGGTCTAGTACAGATTAGAGAGTGTTTGTTAACCCACTGAACAAAGTTACAGGCTTGCCTGGAGTGGTTAACCCTTTCTGTGACAAGCTGGTGACTTGCGTCAGTCATGTTTTCCTGGACACTTATGAGTTACACATGCTGCAGGGTGTGCAGGGAGGAACATGTATTGTGTATTTGGACAGCACTATTCATATTCCTCCCTGCACACCCTGCAGCATGTGTAACTTATAAGTGTTCTGTATTTTAAGGGACGGGTGGCAACCCTACTTGCAGGGTTGGTTAAACCCTCTACGTCACATATGTTTCTGCACACTGGATCATATGAACATATCCCACACATTTATTAATGGACAGGGATATAGTTTTCTTATATGGCATGTCCAATAAATGAAGTATAATACTTAGCTCAGTACATTTTCTTTCAGTAAGGGGCCCATTTATCAAAGGGCTTGCGGACCTGATCCGACACTGCGGATCAGGTCCGCAAGACCTCGCTAAATGCGGAGAGCAATACGCTCTCCACATTTAACATTGCACCAGCAGCTCACAAGAGCTGCTGGTGCAACGCCGCCCCCTGCTGACTCGCGGCCAATCAGCCGCCAGCAGGGAGCTGTCAATCAACCCGATCGTATTCGATCGGGTTGATTTCCGGTGATTCCTGTCCGCCTGCTCAGAGCAGGCGGACAGGGTTATGAAGCAGCGGTCTTTAGACCGCTGCTTCATAACTTGTGTTTCTGGCGAGTCTGAAGACTCGCCAGAAACACGGCCCTTCAAGCTCCGTACGGAGCTTGATAAATGGGCCTGTAACTGCTCACTATTCCAATTAGGAGCCAACAGTATATCCATATAACATATAACTATATGTTAATACTGTCATTTTGTTATGAAAAACTGTTGTTTTGCTGTCCAGGTACATAACCCTTCAAAAGCTTCCTAAATATTTGTTTAAAGGGACAGTAAACACCTTGAGATTTTAATGTAAAATGTTAAATTCTGAAAGTATATTGCAAAGTTTTACTATAAATAACTAATGTACTTTTCCATATAGTTAAGCTCTTCTAAATTTAAAGGAACATTGTATATATTTCTTTCCATAAATATTTTGTAGATGATTCATTTATATAGCCCATCTGGGAGTGTTTTTGTAATAATGTATAGATTTGCTTATTTTTTAATAACATTGTGCTGATTTTCCTAACCAAGCCCCTAAGTATCAGCAGTACACATGCATTTAAAGACCCCTGCTTGCTCCTGTGTATGTTATTGGTCTTTTCATATGTGGGGGGGGGGGAGGTTCTGCTCTTCCTGCTTTCTCAGCCCCTCTCACTGGGTGTCCCAGCCTAACGTAATCAACAGTGCTAAACTGAGAGCTTCTAAGTAAGTTTTTTTTTTAATTTGATACTAATTGGCTTTACCAGATATCAGCTGCAAGACAATTAACTTTACACTAGCAATATGACACTGGCTAGCATTGGTGTCTGCAGACTAAAGCCTGGATTGTTTCCTTCAAATAAGAAAAATGATGGTGGGCGTTTGGCTATTCAGAAACAAATGCTGCAAACACAATGTCAACTTGAACTGTTTAGACTTTGTGCAAGACAACATAAATACAGTATATTGTAATTACAAGGTTCTCATGTTCATCACATAGTAAACTTGTATGTAACACATTTTATGCTTCATTGAGATACTGGACATGTCTGCATTAGCCCATTTATAAGTGACTAATTTATTTGAAACTTTAATTGGAATAATATACACATATATTAATTGTGTTATACTTGGTTTACTGATCTGAGTATTGAGTGGTGGTTTAGAGCACAGGGCAGATGTCTGAGCATTGATTGGTGGTTAAATCTGTTCCTAATTGTTTTCAGCAGGGAAAAGAGAAAGGGAAACTTAAAGGGATACTAAACCCAATTTTTTTTCTTTCATGATTCAGATAGAACATGCGATTATAAGCAACTTTCTAATTTACTCCTATTATCAATTTTTCTTCGTTCTCTTGGTTATGTCTATTCCCACTCCTCCTGTATCATGTGACAGCCATCAGCCAATCACAAATGTATATATGTTTATTCTGGGAATTCTTGCACATGCTCAGTAGGAGCTGGTGACTCAAAGTGTAAATATAAAGACTGTGCATATTTTTGTTAATGAAAGTCTGAATCATGAAAGTTTAATTTTGACCTGAGTGTGCTGCTTATAAATTGAAGTAGTTCAGAGTTATCAATTGAACTTTGTATTCACTTATCAATGTTCACATGTGGTTTGTTGTGTTTTCTTTGTATTACCATGTTCTGAGCCGTGGCTAATTGTAAACATATATCTCAATTACATTTGCAAACAGATATACACAACTTATCAAAGTATTACAATTGCCTTTATCGCTACTGTTTTTGCTCATGTTATATGTAATTCTGTGTAGTTTATCTTTACAGTTCTTATCAGTCTTTCACCTGGGTCTGCATTATCTGTAGTCGGCCTTCCAGTCAAAATTTAAAAGCATAGAGATGAATTACATATTTGAATAGAAACATATTTGCAATATACATGTTTTAGCAAAAATGCTTCTTGTAAATGTTATTACTGTTTTAATGAAAACATTTTTCTCTGCACGTGTATGTAAAACATAGCTAGATATTCTCAGTGCACCAGTATTTTAAATACTACAGCTGCTCAGAGCATCAGTGGGGCTTACATCATGTCAGCAATTAACAAATTGAGTCATTACCAGATGGTATAAGCACCTTGAACTCTCTGAGCAAGTGTTGTATTTAAAATGCTGGTTTATGGTGCATATTTAAATACACGTTTAAAACAACTATAGCTTTTATTAGAAGCATTTTTTGCTAATACATGTGTGACGGATTTCCCGGCTACCCCGACTGGGTAGCTCCGCCAAGAGGGGACCTGCTCCCTCACTGCAGCTGTGTAACTGGCAAGTGACCACAGCCTGTAGCCCACCCTGATACCTGGACCGCACCAAAAGTCAGGGTCCCACCCCGTGGCAGATTCCGGCTGCCCCGACTAGGTAGCTCTGCCAGAGGGTCCTTCCTCTACCTGGAACAAGCCGCTATGTAGCGGAGAAAGTGATTATAGCAGGAGCCCACGCAAATAACTAGACAGACTAGCATTCAGGTGAAACAAGAACTGATTTTATTGGGCAACACACAAAGGGTCTTATCTCCCTCCCACATCTTCCATGATGTCATTTGAAAGCTCTTGGTCCTCAGATACCACAGTCCAAAAAGCGGCATGATTTGTTACTGGGTACCGGAGTTACAGCCCGGTAAAGATAGGGGGGTAGGGGTATCCAAAAAACCCAGTTCCCAAAGGAGCTACCTTCCGGCAATAACCCTACCTCTTGTCCTCCCTAGAGGCTACCAATCCCCAAAAGAGCGGAGCTCTGAGGCAAAGGGCCACTGGAGCGACCAGGGGTAAAGTTAGAGGGTATCCAGCGTAAAGCGGCCGACCAGGAGTTCCAGGATCCCGGCTAGCCTGAGAGGGGTTAGGCATGTATCCGTTGTGGTAGGGCCGGTCGGCAGTTCCAGGAAACCGGCCAGCCTAGAAGTACTGACAGAGTACTCATAGCAAAAAAAACATTGAGCATGAATCTGGGAGATTGCGTAAGCCCTGAAAAGGCCAAATCCTATGTAGAAAGGAGTGAGCCCTGTAGTAGGGGGGTGGGGGTTAGTCTTGGTGGTCTGGTATCCGTGACAACATGTATATTTAGCGCTGCAGAATCTGTTGGCGCTCTACAAATACCCAATGATAATAATAAAAATAATATATTACAAAAATGCTTCTATTCAAAACTGAAATGCATCCATGTGGATTTCAATTTTGGCTGGAATGTCCCTTTTAAATAGATATTTAAGGGACACTGAACCCAATTTTTTTTCTTTTGTGATTCAGATAGAGCATGCATCTTTCTAATTTACTCCTATTATCAAATTTTCTTCATTCTTTTGGTATCTTTATTTGAAAAGCAAGAATGTAAGTTTAGAAGCCGTCCCATTTTTGGTGAACAACCTGGGTTGTTCTTGCTGATTGGTGGATAAATTCACCCATCAATAAACAAGTGCTGTACAGGTTCTGTACCAAAAATTGTCTGGCTCCTTAGCTTAGATGCCTTCTTTTTCAAATAAAGATAGCAAGAGAACGAAGAAAAATTGATACTAGGAGTAAATTAGAAAGTTGCTTAAAATTGAATGCTATATCTGAATCATGAAAGAAACAATTTGGGTTCAGTATTCCTTTAAGCAGTAAATACAAGCAACACATACTAAAGTATTCAAAGCAAAAATTAGCCTGAGAATAATATGTAGAGGTATTTCTTACAAATATATAATATAAATGTAAATATTGAACCTTTTAATGGAAAGGTTTAGTTTCCATAAGTTACTTTAGTTTTCGTGGAATATTGGGCGCCTCCATATTTGAACTGAACCTTGGTTTCTCTTACTTGGTGTATTCAGTCAACGGATTCATCCTTACTTGTGGGATATTCTCAATCTCTACAGGAAGTGGCAAAGAGAGCACACAGCAAAGCTGTCCATATAGCTCCCCTCAGGCTCCGCCCCCCCAGTCATTCTCTTTGCCGCTCTAACAAGTAGCATCTCCACGGGAGGGTAAAGAGTATGTGGTGTTAGATTTGTAGTTTTTATTTCTTCAATCAAGAGTTTGTTATTTTAAAATAGTGCCGGTTTGTACTATTTACTCTGAGGCAGAAAGTGATGAAGATTTCTGCTGAGAGGAAAAAGATTTCTTCTGTTATGTGTGATCAGTCCACGGGTCATCATTACTTCTGGGATATAACTCCTCCCCAACAGGAAATGCAAGAGGATTCACCCAGCAGAGCTGCATATAGCTCCTCCCCTCTACGTCACTCCCAGTCATTCTCTTGCACCCAACGACTAGATAGGATGTGTGAGAGGACTATGGTGATTATACTTAGTTTTTATAACTTCAATCAAAAGTTTGTTATTTTACAATAGCACCGGAGCGTGTTATTGCCTCTCTGGCAGAGTTTGAAGAAGAATCTACCAGAGTTTTTACTATGATTTTAACCGGAGTAGTTAAGATCATATTGCTGTTTCTCGGCCATCTGAGGGAGGTAAAAGCTTCAGATCAGGGGACAGCGGGCAGATGAATCTGCATTGAGGTATGTAGCAGTTTTTATTTTCTGAATGGAATTGATGAGAAAATCCTGCCATACCGTTATAATGACATGTATGTATACTCTACACTTCAGTATTCTGGGGATGGTATTTCACTGGAATTACTCTGTTAAAAGTACATTAAACCTTTGAATAGGTATTTATTATGTTAAACGTTTTTGCTGGAATGTAGAATCGTTTGCATTTTCTGAGGTACTGAGTGAATAAATGTTTGGGCATTATTTTTCCACTTGGCAGTTGCTTGTTTTAAATTGTGACAGTTTCGTTTCTCTCTCACTGCTGTGTGTGAGGGGGAGGGGCCGTTTTTTGGCGCTCTTTGCTACGCATCAAAAATTTCCAGTCAGTTACTCTTGTATTTCCTGCATGATCCGGTTCATCTCTAACAGAACTCAGGGGTCTTCAAACTTCTTTGGAGGGAGGTAGATTCTCTCAGCAGAGCTGTGAGACTTATATATTGACTGTGATTAAAAAAACGTTGCTCTGTAATTTTTATGTTTCAAATTTAATTATTGTTACTTTACTAAGGGGAACAAACCTTTGCTAAAAGTTGTGTTGTTTTTAAGGATTGATGCTATAACTGTTTTTCAGTTCATTATTTCAACTGTCATTTAATCGTTTAGTGCTTCTTTGAGGCACAGTACGTTTTTGTTAAATAAGATTGTAACCAAGTTGCAAGTTTATTGCTAGTGTGTTAAACATGTCTGATTCAGAGGAAGATACCTGTGTCATTTGTTCCAATGCCAAGGTGGAGCCCAATAGAAATTTATGTACTAACTGTATTGATGCTACTTTAAATAAAAGCCAATCTGTACAAATTGAACAAATTTCACCAAACAGCGAGGGGAGAGTTATGCCGACTAACTCGCCTCACGTGTCAGTACCTGCATCTCCCGCCCGGGAGGTGCGTGATATTGTGGCGCCTAGTACATCTGGGCGGCCATTACAGATAACATTACAAGATATGGCTACTGTTATGACTGAAGTTTTGGCTAAATTACCAGAACTAAGAGGCAAGCGTGATCACTCTGGGGTGAGAACAGAGTGCGCTGATAATACTAGGGCCATGTCTGATACTGCGTCACAGCTTGCAGAGCATGAGGACGGAGAGCTTCATTCTGTGGGTGACGGTTCTGATCCAAACAGATTGGATTCAGATATTTCAAATTTTAAATTTAAATTGGAGAACCTCCGTGTATTACTAGGGGAGGTTTTTAGCGGCTCTTAATGATTGTAACACTGTTGCAATACCAGAGAAATTGTGTAGGTTGGATAAATACTTTGCGGTACCGGCGAGTACTGACGTTTTTCCTATACCTAAGAGACTAACTGAAATTGTTACTAAGGAGTGGGATAGACCCGGTGTGCCGTTCTCACCCCCTCCAATATTTAGAAAGATGTTTCCAATAGACGCCACCACACGGGACTTATGGCAAACGGTCCCTAAGGTGGAGGGAGCAGTTTCTACTTTAGCTAAGCGTACCACTATCCCGGTGGAGGATAGCTGTGCTTTTTCAGATCCAATGGATAAAAAATTAGAGGGTTACCTTAAGAAAATGTTTGTTCAACAAGGTTTTATATTGCAACCCCTTGCATGCATCGCGCCGATTACGGCTGCGGCAGCATTTTGGATTGAGTCTCTGGAAGAGAACCTTAGTTCAGCTACGCTGGACGACATTACGGACAGGCTTAGAGTCCTTAAACTAGCTAATTCATTCATTTCGGAGGCCGTAGTACATTTAACCAAACTTACGGCTAAGAACTCAGGATTCGCCATTCAGGCACGTAGGGCGCTGTGGCTAAAATCCTGGTCAGCTGATGTAACTTCTAAGTCCAAATTACTTAATATACCTTTCAAGGGGCAAACTTTATTTGGGCCCGGTTTGAAAGAAATTATCGCTGACATTACAGGAGGTAAGGGCCACGCCCTGCCTCAAGACAAAGCCAAGGCTAAGGCTAGACAGTCTAATTTTCGTCCCTTTCGGAATTTCAAAGCAGGAGCAGCACCAACTTCCACTGCACCAAAACAGGAAGGAGCTGTTGCTCGTTACAGACAAGGCTGGAAACCTAACCAGTCCTGGAACAAGGGCAAGCAGGCCAGGAAACCTGCTGCTGCCCCAAAGACAGCATGAACCGAGGGCCCCCGATCCGGGACCGGATCTAGTGGGGGGCAGACTCTCTCTCTTCGCCCAGGCTTGGGCAAGAGATGTTCAGGATCCCTGGGCGCTAGAGATCATATCTCAGGGATACCTCCTAGACTTCAAATTCTCTCCCCCAAGAGGGAGATTTCATCTGTCAAGGTTGTCAACAAACCAGATAAAGAAAGAAGCGTTTCTACGCTGTGTACAAGATCTGTTATTAATGGGAGTGATCCATCCGGTTCCGCGGTCGGAACAAGGACAAGGGTTTTACTCAAACCTGTTTGTGGTTCCCAAAAAAGAGGGAACTTTCAGGCCAATCTTGGATTTAAAGATCCTAAACAAATTCCTAAGAGTTCCATCGTTCAAAATGGAAACTATTCGGACAATCTTACCCATGATCCAAAAGGGTCAGTACATGACCACAGTGGACTTAAAGGATGCTTACCTTCACATACCGATTCACAAAGATCATTACCGGTATCTAAGGTTTGCCTTCTTAGACAGGCATTACCAGTTTGTAGCTCTTCCATTCGGATTGGCTACGGCTCCAAGAATCTTCACAAAGGTTCTGGGTGCCCTTCTGGCGGTACTAAGACCGCGAGGAATTTCGGTAGCTCCGTACCTAGACGACATTCTGATACAAGCTTCAAGCTTTCAAACTGCCAAGTCTCATACAGAGTTAGTTCTGGCATTTCTAAGGTCGCATGGATGGAAAGTGAACGAAAAGAAAAGTTCTCTCTTTCCTCTCACAAGAGTTCCATTCTTGGGGACTCTTATAGATTCTGTAGAAATGAAGATTTATCTGACAGAAGACAGATTAACAAAGCTTCTAAATGCATGCCGTGTCCTTCATTCCATTCAACTCCCGTCAGTAGCTCAATGCATGGAGGTGATCGGCTTAATGGTAGCAGCAATGGACATAGTACCCTTTGCACGTCTACATCTCAGACCGCTGCAATTGTGCATGCTGAGTCAGTGGAATGGGGATTACTCAGACTTGTCCCCTACTCTGAATCTGGATCAAGAGACCAGAAACTCTCTTCTATGGTGGCTTTCTCGGCCACATCTGTCCAGGGGGATGCCATTCAGCAGGCCGGACTGGACAATTGTAACAACAGACGCCAGCCTACTAGGTTGGGGCGCTGTCTGGAATTCTCTGAAGGCTCAGGGACAATGGAATCAGGAGGAAAGTCTCCTGCCAATAAACATTCTGGAATTGAGAGCAGTTCTCAATGCCCTTCTGGCTTGGCCCCAGTTAAAAACTCGGGGGTTCATCAGGTTTCAGTCGGACAACATCACGACTGTAGCTTACATCAACCATCAAGGAGGGACAAGAAGCTCCCTAGCAATGATGGAAGTATCAAACATAATTCGCTGGGCAGAGTCTCACTCTTGCCACCTGTCAGCAATCCACATCCCGGGAGTGGAGAACTGGGAGGCGGATTTCTTGAGTCGCCAGACTTTTCATCCGGGGGAGTGGGAACTTCATCCGGAGGTCTTTGCCCAAATACTTCGACGTTGGGGCAAACCAGAGATAGATCTCATGGCGTCTCGCCAGAACGCCAAACTTCCTCGCTACGGGTCCAGATCCAGGGATCCGGGAGCGGTTCTGATAGATGCTTTGACAGCACCTTGGAACTTCGGGATGGCTTATGTGTTTCCACCCTTCCCGCTGCTTCCTCGATTGATTGCCAAAATCAAACAGGAGAGAGCATCAGTGATTCTAATAGCGCCTGCATGGCCACGCAGGACTTGGTATGCAGATCTAGTGGACATGTCATCCTGTCCGCCTTGGTCTCTACCTCTAAGACAGGACCTTCTGATACAGGGTCCATTCAAACATCAAAATCTAACTTCTCTGAAGCTGACTGCTTGGAAATTGAACGCTTGATTTTATCAAAACGTGGTTTTTCTGAGTCGGTTATTGATACCCTGATACAGGCTAGGAAGCCTGTTACCAGAAGGATTTACCACAAGATATGGCGTAAATACCTATACTGGTGCGAATCCAAAGGTTACTCCTGGAGTAAGGTTAGGATTCCTAGGATATTGTCCTTTCTACAAGAAGGTTTAGAAAAGGGTTTATCGGCTAGCTCATTAAAGGGACAGATCTCAGCTCTGTCCATCTTGTTACACAGGCGTCTGTCAGAAAATCCAGACGTCCAGGCCTTTTGTCAGGCTTTAGCTAGGATCAAGCCTGTGTTTAAAACTGTTGCTCCGCCATGGAGTTTAAACCTTGTTCTTAACGTTCTACACGGAGTTCCGTTTGAACCCCTTCATTCCATTGATATAAAGTTGTTATCTTGGAAAGTGTTATTTTTAATGGCTATTTCTTCAGCTCGGAGAGTCTCTGAGTTATCAGCTTTACATTGTGATTCTCCTTATTTGATTTTTCATTCAGATAAGGTAGTTCTGCGTACAAAACCTGGGTTCTTACCTAAGGTAGTCACTAACAGGAACATCAATCAAGAGATTGTGGTGCCTTCCCTGTGCCCGAATCCTTCTTCAAAGAAGGAACGTCTTCTACACAATCTGGATGTAGTTCGTGCCCTCAAGTTCTACTTGCAGGCAACTAAGGATTTTCGACAAACGTCTTCCCTGTTTGTCGTGTACTCTGGTCAGAGGAGAGGTCATAAGGCTTCGGCTACCTCTCTCTCCTTCTGGCTTCGTAGCATAATTCGTTTAGCCTATGAGACTGCTGGACAGCAGCCTCCTGAAAGAATTACAGCTCATTCTACTAGAGCTGTGGCTTCCACTTGGGCCTTTAAGAATGAGGCCTCTGTTGAACAGATTTGCAAGGCTGCAACTTGGTCTTCGCTTCATACTTTTTCCAAATTTTACAAATTTGACACTTTTGCTTCTTCGGAGGCTATTTTTGGGAGAAAGGTTCTTCAGGCAGTGGTTCCTTCTGTATAATGAGCCTGCCTATCCCTCCCGTCATCCGTGTACTTTTGCTTTGGTATTGGTATCCCAGAAGTAATGATGACCCGTGGACTGATCACACATAACAGAAGAAAACATAATTTATGCTTACCTGATAAATTCCTTTCTTCTGTTGTGTGATCAGTCCACGGCCCGCCCTGTTTTTTAAGGCAGGTAAATATCTTTTAAATTATACTCCAGTCACCACTTCACCCTTGGTTTCTCCTTTCTCGTTGATTCTTGGTCGAATGACTGGGAGTGACGTAGAGGGGAGGAGCTATATGCAGCTCTGCTGGGTGAATCCTCTTGCATTTCCTGTTGGGGAGGAGTTATATCCCAGAAGTAATGATGACCCGTGGACTGATCACACAACAGAAGAAAGGAATTTATCAGGTAAGCATAAATTATGTTTTTAGCATGTTGTAACTAAAATCCATTGCTGTTCCCACGCAGGACTGTTGAGTACAGGAGAACTTCAGTTGGGGGGAACAGTTTGCAGGCTTATACTGCTTAAGGTATGTTCAGTCATTTTTTCTAACACGAACTGGTAGTGCTAGAAGACTGACAGAAATCCCATGAGGGAAGGTAAGCCATTTTCTGAGACACAGTATAGAATGATGGCTTCAGTTAAGGGCTTTAATACTGACAGACACTGTGATGGGCTAAATCGATTACTTTATTAAGGTAATCTTATATTTATTAAGCGTTTTAGATGTTGGAAACACTTTTTGGGGACTTTTTTTACGCCTGGCATTTTGTAAGACAGCTAATCTGACTCAGAAAGGCCCCATAACTCTGGAGTAATAAAGGAGGGGGCCTCATTTTCGCACCTCAATTGCGCAGTTGATTTGCAACACAGCTCCATGCAGCTTCATGCAGCTTCATGTGCAGAGCCTTTAGAGTACAGGAGGACTTCAGGGAGGCTTAATTTACATCTGCAAATAACCCTAAAGGAAGGTAAAGCCACAGAAAAGACTGTGGCATCGTACTGTAGTGGGTAAAACCGGGTGTTTACTTCATTTTGCTCCGGTTTGGGCATTAAGGGGTTAAACGAAAATTTGTGTGCAATCATTTCAAGGCATTAGGATCATGTGGTGCAAATTTCATTAAGATCGGATGTTTTTTGATGATTTGGAAAAAAAGTGTGTGCTTTTTATTATTTAAAGAGACAGTAACGTTTTTTCAAAAAGTATTTTTTTCAATATTTTAGTGTTGTCTGAGTCTGTCAAACATGTCTGAGCCTTCAGATAGACCTTGTTCTTTATGTTCAAAAGCCATGGCAATACCCCCATTGCATTTATGTTTAAAGTGTGCACAAACATCTAAGCATTTTAAAGTGACAATTAAAAATGCTGCCCAAGATGGTTCCTTAACGGAGGGTAATGAGGATAGTCCTTCTTCCTCCCCCCACGTGTCTACACCAGTTACGCCCGCGCAAGCGATGCCTAGTACCTCTAGCGCATTGGCCCCTATTACTTTACAACAATTAGCAGCAGTAATGGATAATTCCCTTGCAGCATTTTTATCCAAACTGCCAGTTTTTCCAAGAAAGCGCGATAGCTCAGTTTTAAATACAGAGGATGAGCAATCTGAAGCTTTGGATAATTTATCTGTAGTACCCTCACAAAACTCAGAGGTAGCAGTGAGGGAAGGGCTGTCTAAGGGAGAAATTTCTGACACAGGAAAAGTTTCTCAGCAGGCAGAGTCAGATTCCTTAGCGTTTAAATTTAAGCTGGAACACCTCTGCGTCCTGCTTAAGGAGGTTTTAGCTACGCTGGATGATTGTGACCCCATGGTGGTCCCTGAAAAATTGTGTAAAATGGACAGATATTTAGAGGTCCCTGTATACACTGAGGCATTTCCGATCCCAAAGAGGGTGGCGGATATTGTGACTAGGGAGTGGGAGAGACCCGGCGTACCCTTTGCTCCCCCACCTATCTTTAAGAAAATGTTCCCCATAAACGACCCTAGGCGGGACACGTGGCAGACGGTCCCTAAGGTAGAGGGGGCTGTTTCAACACTGGCTAAGCGTACAACTATACCAATAGAGGACAGCTGTGCTTTCAAAGATCCTATGGATAAAAAATTGGAAGGATTGCTGAAGAAAATTTTTGTTCAGCAAGGCTTTCTGCTTCAACCAATTGCCTGCATTATTCCGGTAACTACTGCAGCGGCTTTTTGGTTCGAGGCCCTGGAGGAGTCGCTCCAGAGGGAGACTTCATACGACGAGGTCATGGATAGAATTCATGCTCTAAAGCTGGCTAATTCTTTTATCACTGATGCCGCTCTACAGTTAGCTAAACTAGCGGCGAAAAACTCAGGTTTTGCCATCATGGCGCGAAGAGCGCTTTGGCTCAAATCATGGTCGGCGGATGTGTCGTCCAAAACAAAACTGTTAAATATTCCCTTCAAGGGGAAGACCCTTTTCGGCCCTGAGCTGAAAGAAATTATTTCAGATATCACTGGGGGCAAGGGTCATGCCCTTCCACAAGATAGGCCGTTTAAGGCCAAAAACAAGGCTAATTTTCGCTCCTTTCGCAACTTCAGGAGCGGACCTGCTGCAACCTCTGCTGTCGCAAAACAAGATAACGCTTCCCAGCCCAAAGCAGAGTGATACACCCAGTTCCAATTGCAGAACAAGGACTGGGCTTTTACTCAAACTTTCAGGCCAATCCTGGATCTAAAAATTCTAAACAAATTCCTCGGAGTTCCGTCTTTCAAGATGGAAACCATTCGGACAATCTTGCCGATGATCCAGGAAGGTCAATATATGACTGCCGTGGATCTAAAGGATGCGTACCTACATATTCCTATCCACAAAGATCACCATCAGTTCCTAAGGTTCGCCTTTCTGGACAAACATTACCAGTTCGTGGCCCTTCCTTTCGGGTTGGCCACCGCTCCCAGAATTTTCACAAAGGTGCTAGGGTCCCTTCTAGCGGTTCTAAGACCGCGGGGCATTGCAGTAGCACCTTACCTAGACGACATATTAATACAGGCGTCGTCCTTTCACAGAGCCAAGGCTCATACGGACATCGTTCTGGCCTTTCTAAGGTCTCACGGGTGGAAGGGGAACGTAGAAAAGAGTTCTCTGTCCCCGCTCACAAGGGTTCCCTTCCTGGGAACACTAATAGACTCGGTAGAAATGAAAATCTTTCTGGCAGAGGTCAGGAAGTCAAAACTGCTGAATACTTGCCAAGTTCTTCATTCCATTCCTCGGCCTTCCGTGGCTCAGTGCATGGAAGTAATTGGTTTAATGGTTACGGCAATGGACGTAGTCCCTTTCGCCCGAATCCATATCAGACCACTGCAGCTGTGCATGCTCAAACAGTGGAATGGAGATTACGCAGATTTGTCTCCTCAAATCCAAATGGATCAAAAAACCAGAGACTCTCTTCTCTGGTGGTTGTCTCAAGTTCACCTGTCTCAGGGGATGAGTTTCCGCAGACCGGAGTGGATCATTGTCACGACCGATGCCAGTCTGGTAGGCTGGGGTGCGGTCTGGAACTCCCTGAAGGCTCAGGGACTATGGTCTCGGGAAGAATCTCTTCTCCCGATAAACATTTTGGAACTAGAGCGATATTCAACACACTCCAGGCGTGGCCTCAACTAGCAGAGGCCAAATTCATCAGGTTTCAGTCGGACAACATCACGACTGTGGCGTACATCAATCATCAGGGAGGAACAAAGAGTTCCCTAGCGATGAAGGAAGTAACCAAGATCATCAAATGGGCGGAGGATCACTCCTGCCATCTATCTGCAATTCACATCCCAGGGGTAGACAACTGGGAGGCGGATTTTCTAAGTCGTCAGACTTTCCATCCGGGGGAGTGGGAACTCCACCCGGAGGTTTTTGCTCAGCTGACCCAGCTTTGGGGCATTCCAGAGTTGGATCTGATGGCGTCCCGTCAGAACACCAAACTTCCCCTTTACGGATCCAGATCCAGGGATCCCGAGGCGGCATTGATAGATGCATTAATAGCGCCTTGGTCATTCAGTCTAGCTTATGTCTTTCCACCGTTTCCTCTTCTCCCTCGGCTAATAGCCAGAATCAAACAGGAGAAGGCTTCGGTAATTCTGATAGCGCCAGCGTGGCCACGCAGGACTTGGTATGCAGACCTAGTGGACATGTCATCGGTCCCACCATGGAAACTGCCATCGAGGCAGGATCTTCTAATCCAAGGTCCTTTCAAGCATCCAAATCTAGTTTCTCTGCAACTGACTGCTTGGAGATTGAACGCTTAATCCTAGCTAAGCGGGGTTTCTCTGATTCAGTTATAGATACTCTGATACAGGCCAGAAAGCCTGTCACCAGGAAAATTTACCATAAGATATGGCGGAAATATCTTTGTTGGTGTGAATCCAAGGGTTACTCGTGGAGTAAGGTTAGGATTCCAAGGATATTGTCTTTTCTCCAAGAAGGTTTGGAGAAAGGTCTGTCAGCTAGTTCCTAAAAAGGACAGATATCTGCTCTGTCTATTCTGTTACACAAGCGTCTGGCAGCTGTAACAGACATTCAGGCGTTTGTACAGGCCCTAGTTAGAATCAAGCCTGTCTACAGACCTGTGGCTCCTCCATGGAGTCTAAATTTAGTTCTTTCAGTTCTTCAAG
>NC_069500.1:1355863933-1355871433 GCF_027579735.1 Bombina bombina
CCTTTATTACCCATTCCCCAGTTTTGCATAACCATCACTGTTATATTAATATACTTTTTGCCTCTGTGATTACCTTGTTTATAAGCCTCTGCAGACTGCCCCCTTATCTCAGTTCTTTTCACAGACTTTCATTTGAGCCAATCAGTGCTGGCTCATAAATAACTCCACTGAAGTGAGCACAATGTTAACTATATGACACACATGGACTAGTGCTGCCTAGCTGTGAAAAACTGTCAAAATGCCCTGAGATAAGAGGCGGCCTTCAAGGGCTCAGAAATTAGCATGAGTCTACCTAGGTTTAGCTTTCAACAAAGAAACCCAAAGGAAGAAAGCAAATTTGATGAACTGGAAAGTTGTTTAAATTGCTAAAGGAAATGCAAGTGACTCTGGTAGATTGAAAAAAAAAAGATTCTATAAAATATTTAGCAGTAATATTGTAGTATTTATAAGGTATGAGATATAAGTGAAGTTTTATGAATTTATAGTAACTGAATGAGAAAACCTGTTAAAGTCTTGTTCCCCCGGCTAATATTGTTCACCCATGAGTGTAAACTTGAATTTCATGTTCATTGAATTGATCTAATCCTGCTTCTTTAGGTGAGTAGAAAAAAAACATGTCATGTCTATATTTGCCTGAAATTTCCACTAGCCCCAGACGAGGGAGAAATTTCTGTGGACGAGTAGCAGACTTTTTCCTGTCTTTAACATTGAGTGAAGTAGTAACTTTTTCTCTTGTGGCTAGTAACTTTTAACCCCTTACTAGTAAACTATAGTGGGCAAGTAACGTTTAACACCTGACTAGTAGACTATAGTGGTCTAGTAACTTTTTTTCTCTCTTAGAGCTAGTAACTTTAAATACCTGACTAGTAGACTATAGTGGACTAGTAACTATTTCTCTTGGAGCTAGAAACTTTTAACACCTGACTAGTAGATTATAGTGCTATCACACTCATATGCTGAAACATAACTGGCTCCTATATTTTTGCATTGGCTCCTAGATTTTGAGCATATTTGTCTAGCACTGAATTAAAGGGAAGTACGCCAATTTTCATATAACTGCATGTAATAGACACTATTATAAAGAATAATATGCACAGATGCTGATCTAAAAATCCAGTATAAAACCGTTTAAAAACGTACTTAGAAGCTCCCAGTTTAGCACTGTTAACCCCTTAAGGACAAGGCCATTTTTCAATTTCTTTCCCTTAAAGGGACAGTAAACCTTAAAAATAATGTTATATAATTCTGCACATAGTGCAGAATTATATAACATTATTTAAGTGCTATAGTTCTAAACGCCTTTTTTACCTTTGAATATGTAAAAATTATGGCGCTTTTACAGACCCGCTCTCTGCTCTCTGCTGAGCGGGTCTGTAATATTCAGTCAGCGCATCGGGCCAGCTGTATAGTCACAGCCCGGCCCGACCGCGCCATAAGACTAAGTGCAGCTCGCTCCTGTCACAGGAGCGAGCTGCACTTAGTGCTATGGCGCGGTCGGGCCGGGCTGTGGCTATACAGCTGGCCCGATGCGCTGACTGAATATTACAGACCCGCTCAGCAGAGAGCAGAGAGCGGGTCTGTAAAAGCGCCATCATTTCTCTTGTTAAGTGTATCCAGTCCACGGATCATCCATTACTTATGGGATATATTCTCCTTCCCAACAGGAAGTTGCAAGAGTCCACCCACAGCAAAGCTGCTATATAGCTCCTCCCCTAACTGCCATTACCAGTCATTCTCTTGCAAGTCTCAACATAGATAGGAGGTCGTGAGAGTCTGTGGTTTTTTTATACTTAGTTTATTTCTTCAATCAAAAGTTTGTTATTTTTAAATGGCACAGGAGTGTGCTGTTTATCTCAGGCAGTATTTGGAAGAAGAATCTGCCTGCGTTTTTTCTATGATCTTAGCAGACGTAACTAAGATCCAGTTGCTGTTCTCACACATTCTGAGGAGTAAGGTACTTCAGAGGGGGAATGGCGTGCAGGTTTTCCTGCAAATAAGGTATGTGCAGTAAAATATTTTTCTAAGGAATGGAATTGACTAAGAAAATACTGCTGATACCGAAGTAATGTAAGTACAGCCTTTAAATGCAGTGAAAGCGACTGGTACCAGGCTGATTGATAGAGATATATGCTAAGGTATGTGCAGTAATATATTTTTCTAAGGAATGGAATTGACTAAGAAAATACTGCTGATACCGAAGTAATGTAAGTAAAGCCTTAAATGCAGTGATAGCGACTGGATCAGGCTTATTAATAGACATACATACTCTTATAAGAATGTGTTTTAAAACGTTTGCTGGCATGTTTAATCGTTTTTTAACATATGTTTGGTGATAAAACTTATTGGGGCCTAATTTTTCCACATGGCTGGCTTAAATTTTGCATAGAAACAGTTATAGGGAAGGTAATCCACAGCTCAGCTGTGGCAGTTTTGTTGTGTCTGTTTAAAAAAATGTCGTTTTTTTTTTTTTATCTGTTTTTTGCATTAAGGGGTTAATCATCCATTTGCAAGTGGGTGCAATGCTCTGTTAACTTATTACATGTACTGTAAAAATTTCGTTTGATTTACTGCCTTTTTTCACTGTTTTTCAAATTTTGACAAAATTTGTTTCTCTTAAAGGCACAGTAACGTTTGTTATATTTGCTTGTTAACTTGATTTAAAGTGTTTTCCAAGCTTACTAGTCTCTTTATTAGTTCTAACATGTCTAACATAGAGGAGGCTCTGTGTTTATTATGTTTAAAGCCATGGTGGAACCCCATTTTAGAATGTGTACCAGATGTACTGATTTCATGTTAAACAATAAAGATCATTTTTTGTATTTAAAAACATTATCACCAGAGGATTCTGTCGAGGGGGAAGTTATGCCGACTAACTCTCCCCACGTGTCAGACCCTTTGACTCCCGCTTTAGGGACTCACGCTCAAATGGCGCCAAGTACATCAAGGGCACCCATAGCGTTTATTTTACCAGAGGATTCTGTCGAGGGGGAAGTTATGCCGACTAACTCTCCCCACGTGTCAGACCCTTTGACTCCCGCTCCAGGGACTCACGCTCAAATGGCGCCAAGTATATCAATGGCGCCCATAGCGTTTATTTTACAAGACATGGCAGGGGGAACATATAATACACTGGCAGCAGTATTAGTCAGACTACCTGAAATTAAAGGAAAGCAAAACAGCTCTGGGGGTAGATACAGAGCATACAGACGCTTTAAGAACCATGTCTGATACTACCTCACAATATGCTTAGTCTGTGGGTGATATTTGTGACTCAGGGAAGATGATTTAACCTGATTCTGATATTTCTACATTTAAAATTTATGCTTGAGAACCTCCACTTGTTGCTCAGGGAGGCTTTAGCTGCTCTGAATGAATGTGTACAATCGCAGTGCCAGAGAAATTGTGTAGACTGGATAAATAATATGCAGTGCCGGGGTGTACTTATGTTTTTCCAATACCTAAAGAGGTTTACTAAAATTTTTCATAAGGAATGGGATAGACCAGGTGTGCCGTTCTCTTCCCCTCCTATTTTTTAGAAGAATGTTTTCTAATAGTTGCCACCACACGGGACTTATGGCAGACAGTTCCTAAGGTGGAGAAAAGAGTTTCTACTCTAGCTAAGCGTACCACTACCTCTGGCGAGGACTGTTGTGCTTTTTTAGATCCAATGGATAAAAAATGTTTATTCAACAAGGTTTTATCCTGCAGCCCCTTGCACGCATTGCTCCTGTCACTGCTGCTGCGGAGTTCTGGTTTGAGTCTCTTGATGAGGCTTTACAGGCTCCATTGGATGAATATATTTGACAAGCTTAGAGCACTTAAGCTAGCCAATTCCTTTGTTTTCTGATGCCTTTGTTCCTTTGACTAGACTAACGGCTAAGAATTCTGTTTTTTACTATACTGGCGCGCAGAGCGCTATGGCTTATATCATGGTCAGCTGTCGTGACTTTAATAAATAAGCTACTTAACTTCCCTTCAAGGGGCAGACCCTATTCAGGCCTAGTTTGAAGGAGATTATTACTTATATCACTGGAGGAAAAGATCATGCCCTTCCTCAGGACAGGTCCAAATCAAGGGACAAAAAAGGCCTAATTTTCGTGCCTTTCGAAAATTCAAGGCAGGTGTGGCATCAACTTCCTCTAAGGCAAAATAAGAGGGAACTTTTGCTCAGTCCAAGGCGGTCTGGAGACAACCGGACCTGGAACAAAGATAAGCAGGTCAAGGAGCCTGCTGCTGCCTCTAAAACAGCATGAGGAACGGACCCCTATCTGGTAACGGATCCTATAGGGGGCAGACTTCATTCTTCGCCCAGGCGTGGGCAAGAGATGCCCAGGATTCCTGGGCATTGGAAATTATACCCCAGAGATATCTTCTGGATTTCAAAGCTTTCCCCCCAAAAAAGGGGAGTTTTTGCCTTTCACATTTATCTGCAAACCAGATAAAGAAAGAGACATTCTTGCATTGTGTACGTGACCCATTCAGTTCCAATAGAGGAACAGGGACACAGTTTTCCTCAAATCGGTTTGTGGTTCCCAAGGAAAGGAAACCTTCAGACCTATTTTGGATCTAAAAGATCTTAAACAAATTCTTTAGAATTCTATCATTTAAGATGGAAACTATTCGTACCATCTTAACTATGATCCAGGAGAGTCAATAGAGGACTACAATGGATTTGAAGGATGCTTATCCTCACATTACGATGCATAAAGATCACCATCGGTTTTTCAGGTTTGCCTTTCTAGACAGGCATTACCAGTTTGTAGCTCTTTCCTTTGGGTTAACTACAGCCCCTAGAATCTTTATGGAGGTTCTGGGGTCACTTTGGCGGTCCTTAGGCCGCGGGGCATAGAAGTGGCCCCTTATTTAGACAACATCCTGATACAGGCGTCAAACATCCAAGTTGCCAAGTCTCATACGGACGTAGTACTGGCATTTCTGAGATCGCATGGGTGGAAAGTGAACAAGGAAAGAGTTCTCTATCCCCAATATCAAGGGTTTCCCTCCTAGGGATTCTGATAGATTTTGTAGAAATTAAAATTTACCTGACGGAGTCCAGGTTGTCAAAGTTTCTAAATTTCTGCCGTGTTCTTCATTCCATCCGCGCCCTTTGGTGGCTCAGTACATGAATGTAATCGGCTTAATGGTAGCGGCAAGGGACATAGTACCGTTTGCACGCCTACATTTCAGACCACTGCAACTATGCATGCTCAGCCAGAGGAACGGGGATTACACAGATTTGTTCTCCTGTTAAATCCGGACCAAGAAACCAGAGATTCTCTTCTCTGGTGACTATCTCGGGTCCATCTGTCCAAGGGTATGACCTACCGCAGGTCAGATGGGACAATTGTTACAACAGATGCCAGCCTTTTAGGTTGGGATACAGTCTGGAACTCCCTGAAGGCTCAGGGATAGTGGACTCAGGAGGAGACCCTCCTTCTAATGAATATTCTGGAACTGGGAGCGATATTCCATGCTTTTCAGACTTGGCCTCAGTTAGCAACTCTGAGGTACATCATATTTCAGTCGGACAATATCACGACTGTGGCTTACATCAACCATCAAGGGGGAACAGAAGTTCCCTAGCAATGTTAGAAGTCTTAAAATAATTCACTGGACAGAGACTCACTCTTGTCTAAAAGCTATCCCTATCCCAGGTGTTGAGAACTGGGAGGCAGATTTTCTAAGTCGTCAGACTTTTCATCCGGGGGAGTGGGAATTCCCTCCGGAGGGGTTTGCACAAGATCAAGCAGGAGAGTGCTTTGGTGCTTTTGACAGCGCCTGCGTGGCCACGCAGGACCTGGTATGCAGATCTGGTGGACATGTCATCCTTTCCACCACGGTCTCTGCTTCTGAGACAGGACCCTCTACCTCAGGGTCTTTTCAACCATCTAAATATAACTAATCTGAGATGGACTGCCTGGAGACAGAAAGCTTGATGTTATCAAAGCATGGCTTCTCCGAGTCAGTAATTGATACCTTAATACAGGCATAAAAGCCTGTCTCTAGGAAAATTTAACATAAGATATGGTGTAAATATCTTATTGTTATGAATCCAAGGGTTACTCATGGAGTAAAGTCTGGATTCCCAGGATATTATCTTTTCTCCAAGATGATTTTGAGAAAAGGGTTGTCAGCTAGTTCTTTAAAAGGACAGATTTCTACTCTGTCTATTCTTTTGCACAAGCGTCTGGCAGGTATTCTAGACGTTCAGGCATTTGGTCAGGCTTTGGTTAGAACCAAGCCTGTGGTTAAAAATGTTGCTCCACCATGGAGCTTAAAGCTGGTTCTTAAGGTTCTTCAAGGAGTTCCATTTGAACCTTTTCATTCCATAGATATCAAACTTCTATCTTGGAAAGTTCCTTTTTGGTAGCTATTTCCTCGGCTCATAGAGTCTCCGAGTTATCTGCGTTGCAATGTGATTCTCCTTATCTGGTTCTCCGTACAGATAAGGTAGTCCTGTGTACCAACCTGGGTTTTTACCTAAGGTGGTATCTAACAAGAATATCACTCAAGAGATTGTTGTTCCATTCTTGTATCCTAACCCTTCTTCAAAGAAGGAACGTCTATTACACAATTTGGACGTGGTTCGTGTTTTAAAGTTTTACTTACAAGCTACTACAGATTTTCATCAAACATTCACCTTGTTTGTTGTCTATTCTGGACAGAGGAGAGGTCAAAGGACTTCAGCAACCTCTCTGTCTTTTTGGTTAAAAAGCATAATTCATTTAGCTTATGAGACTGCTGGACAGCAGCCTCCTGAAGGGATTACAGCTCATTCTACTAGAGCTGTGGTTTTCACTTGGGCCTTTTTTAAATGTGGCTTCTGTTGAACAGATTACAAGACGGAGTCTTGGTCTGCGTTTCATACTTTTTCAAATTTAACAAATTTGATACCTTGCTTCTTCGGAGGCTATTTTTGGGAGAAAGGGTTTTTTACAGGCAGTGGTAACTTCCGTTTAAGTACCTGCCTTGTCCCTCCCATCATCCGTGTACTTTAGCTTTGGTATTGGTATCCCATAAGTAATGGATGATCCGTGGACTGGATACACTTAACAAGAGAAAACATAATTTATGCTTACCTGATAAATTTATTTCTCTTGTAGTGTATCCAGTCCACGGCCCGCCCTGTCACTTTAAGGCAGGTAATTTTTCCATTAAACTACAGTCACCACTGCACCCTATGGTTTTCCTTTCTCTGCATGTTTTCGGTCGAATGACTGGTAATGGCAGTTAGGGGAGGAGCTATATAGCAGCTTTGCTGTGGGTGGACTCTTGCAACTTCCTGTTGGGAAGGAGAATATATCCCATAAGTAATGGATGATCCGTGGACTGGATACACTACAAGAGAAATAAATTTATCAGGTAAGCATAAATTATGTTTTTTACATATTCAAAGGTAAAAAAGGCGTTTAGAACTATAGCACTTAAATAATGTTATATAATTCTGCACTATGTGCAGAATTATATGACATTATTTTTAAGGTTTACTGTCCCTTTAAG